>NC_050534.1:7493976-7549742 GCF_002922805.2 Oryzias melastigma
AAAAAAAAAAAAAAAAACAGCTCCACTTCTTCTGGCTCAACAAGTCTTGTTTTGTTTGTACTAATTCGATTCCTCTCCATAATGCACACTTCTTCCACACAATCTGCCATTTTTTTCATACTCCCTCCTACATATCACTCCTTGTTTTTCCCCTTTCCTTAGAAAAACAGTTCTGCTCCTCTCTTCTGCTCTTCCTGCATTGCTAGATACAGTATTTTGCATCCTCTCTTACCTTTTTCCCAGCAGGATCCGTATGTCTGCTGTAATGAATTGTACCTAATTGCCAACTGAGACCGGCGGTCTTAAATATAATTCTCAGGACATTTAACCTGGGTCGATATGAATGATAAACACACCTTAATAAATGGGCTGGAGCCCGGGGCAGAAAAGAAAACCCCTCTTTCTTTTTTTCCTGCTTTTACTCCAGGCCCAACAACACCACAAGCATGCACAACACACCAAACGAACAGGGCAATAATTAGCATTGTTAAACGAAAACACAACATCCCACATCTGCACTTTAAATGCATAAAACATTTATGAAACACTTTATGCACTTGTGCTGGGGGCTTATTATTAATCTGGGTGATTAAACGGAAAACAAATTCAATTATATGTTTGGACTCCTTTTGAACCCTGCTTGCTTTGTGAGTGCTCCACGACCGGCATGGGGCCATTCGGTCCTTCCAGAAACCGCTCTACACAGAGGAGAAAAACATCAGTTCCGCAGTCTTTAAGAGCTAAATTTGCCTCTTTTGTTTTTTAAATATCGATTCATTTTCCATTTGTCTGGGCAGAAAACAAAAGGGCTCTTAAAAACCCAGCAAAGCCTCATTCATTGTGTCTAATTAATGAATTGAGAGTTTTGAGGCGAGCGCTGTACTTGGCTGTACAGCTCAGTGTTAACTAATGCCTGGAGGATTATTAAGTAGCATAAATGTGCACATATGTAAATTAGAAACTGTTTTCATGAACAAAACATTGAGAAAAAAACAACAGTTTTTATTCTATGCTAAATAAAATGTTGCTGTTTAATTATGACTGTAGACTTAATTAATTTTATCCAGTACTGGATCAATAGAAGTTGTATTATATTTAACAATGCATCAAAGCCATAAAGAACATGTATGTGGAGATCTAGCTTGTTTTCAGTTCTTTTTTTCTTGTTTTTTATGTTGTGTTTTCAGGTTTTGTTTGATATCCTTGTCTCTAAGGTTTCTAAAAGGGGTTGTGTATTGGCAAGAGACTGGAGATACGATACATATCCTGATAAATATCTCACTTAACGATATGTATCGCGATATATCTCTGCTGCCAACTAGCACTCAGGGGTTGAGTCAGAAAACAAAAGTCGGACACTGAACAATGCTCATAAACAATTAATTAAATATCGACTTGATAGTATTTTAAATTGGAAAAAGTATTGGCAAACATAATATTGCCAAATTGATTTTTCCTTACACCACTTGTTTCGTAATTATCCAAAGCTGCCCATAGCCAGCTAATATCCTTTCAGTTTTCGCTCTCGTTAACGCCGAGGCCTTTATGTTTCATTTCCTTTTTTGTGTTTGATTGCTTTGAGACATTTTGTGTTTACATTTACTTTGTATTTTATTAGTTGTGTGTTTTGTACACTTTGTTTTCATTCAGTACAAAAGCAGAGCAGACATTCGGGTATGCCAGGACATCCAACTTTGAAACAAAAAGGGTTGCAACATAAATCGGGGGCCTGTCCAGGATTATATCTTCATCCCGTCGCGATTGTTCCTTTTTTTGTTTTTTTTGTCCCCTTTAGTATGTGGAGTTTGGTTAGCACTTTTTAGTCATGAGAATTGATTGATTGCTTGTTTATTTAAGACAGGGACTGCATATATTAATAAAAACATTTAAAAATGCAAATATATAAGACTATGGCCTTTTAGGCTAATTTTCATCTTTAGCCCCAATAGAAAAGTTGATGGTCTTTAAGCAAATGGAGAAGTTAAATCAATACAGAAAGGATAACAGAAGTTAGACAACAGCAGAAACAGAAACAACAAATGTGTCAGGAGTCAGAGCTATGAGTCCCCCTCTGGTCATCAGCAGGAACAGTCACCAGAGTACTGACTGAACTTCATCTCCCAGCAGCCCCAGCCGACAGGTCCTGCTCAGCTGTCTCTAATTGGAAGATCACCTGCTTCTTAATCAGCACATAGAGCCACACTCAGTGCGAAGTATTGTTTGTGCCACCTTGCCGGCATTACAGAGCGTTTCTACCTGGATCTGATCTTCTGTCTCTGATCCTGCTTTGTCTCTGATTGCTTGCTGCCTGCCCCAACCCTCGCCTGGACCCTAACTACTCTACTGTCTTCTTGGATGATCCCATGCTCGAGATTCACATCTGTCTTGCCCTGATTTAGCTTTGTGGACTTGTAGCTGTGCTTCATTCCAGTCTGAACTAATAAACCTGCCACACTTGGAACCAGTCATCTGGCAGGTTGTCTGCCTTGACTAGTAAAACTGTTCCTCAAAAGTTTAATGTGAGTAAATATCTTACTGACCATCTTTTGGAGAATCAGAGGTGGATTCTTTTGTCAAAGCATTTTTAAAAGTGAGTGGAATCTTTGATCGAAAGAAGCAATATGATCTTCTGTAGAAAGACTTGCAGAAAGAAAGGTTAATGAAGGTGAGACACTGGTTAGCCCGTATGGCTTCCAGAAGGTGTGGGGAGGCTCATAATCCAGATATGGTTCAGCAGGAAAGAGCATCTCAAAACTTGTAGTCTGGAATTAGTTGATTTGTTGGAGACAGGCAATGATCAGATGTGGCCACAAATAGTGGTAAGGATCACAGAATATTAACTCGTTTTAGAACAGGAAAAGGTTGGGATTTTAGGCGGAGCAACACATGGTCACATAGAATGGTATGGTCCAAAGCGAAACCTAGCTTAGTGTTAAGAAATTGCGGGAACAAGTAGCATACACCACGACAGTCTGACACCAATGGATCTGTGTGGAGTCAATACATGCAAAGGGACACACGATGCGCAAAATGATGACATGGAAGAATCCCAT
Organism: Oryzias melastigma; assembly: GCF_002922805.2. NCBI lineage: Eukaryota > Metazoa > Chordata > Actinopteri > Beloniformes > Adrianichthyidae > Oryzias > Oryzias melastigma. Next base: position 7,497,030 of record NC_050534.1, read on the forward strand.
GGAAATAAGGTGGTTGTGGACATGTACCTGAAGTTCAGGGCCAGAAATGTCATGAATGTGAGAAATTTGTTAACAAACACATTGATTGTGTCTGTGAGAAAAGTGTTTTCTTTAAAAAGTAGTGTGCCGATAGTAAAGTAAAGGATATCATCTTCTTGTTTTCACCATCATCTTGGTTCCACCATCGTGTTGGAAGAATTTAAGTCACATCACACCAAAAAAGATCGGGGTTTATCTAAATTAGCATAAAATCTCTTCATTGACACAAGTGGTAGAGCTTGCCAATGAGTTTCTTTTGATTCATCTCTGTGTGTTCCCTTTGGCTCGCACCAACCGCACCTCAGCTGGCAGTGTTAGGAGGCTATTGAGTCCCACAGCTACAAAAAAAAAACAAAAAACAGCATGCAGCTGTAGAGCCCCTAAGCAGACACAAATGTTTCTACTGCCATGAGAAAGGAAGTCTTATTGCAAAATGTCCTCAGATAGAAAAAAATTATATGAAACTCCAAAAATCGGAAAGTGGAAGATCTGTTTTTGCTGTAGAGTTACATGTAAATACTCTTAATGATAAGCATTGATGTTCCTGTTTGTTTAACCGGAGATTCCAGCTGAGCGATTTGTTCCACTTTTCTTCAGAAATAATCTTTGAGTTTGACATTCGTGTTCCAACATGAGTGCCATTAGAGAGATGGATAAAGTCGTACAAAGCTCTCTGCGTGTATCTAGTCTGGCGGTGCTTGATCCGTTACCTTTGTGACGTTTTGACGTGATTGTTGATAAGGGCTTGACCAAAAAAAAAAAAAAATTGTTTCCATCCACAGAATCCTTAAAAATCGTAACCTTTCAGATTCTGCTCTTGTTGCTTTTTATAAATTTTTCGTTCCCCACATTACTCAAAAGAGTGTACTGGTGAAGAACTTGATGTCTCTGATTTATTTTTTTTAGATAACTTTACTGTTAAAACACAACTAGTGGGGGTAATAAAGGAAAACTGAAGAGAAATATCAGTTATCTTGTTTTGTTTTTATGTGTTGTAGTTGCTACTCCTTCACTCCACCCTGTCTGCTGGCCATGTTTCGGCTTACCTTAGCTGGATTTTCACGGTCAGGAGATAATGGTCTGTTTCTGCATCTACTCCCCTTCTTACTCGAACATCCTGAAGAGACCGTCTAAGTCTCTTGTAAGGATAGATGTAGTCGATTTGGTTGTCCATGGTGAGATCATCTGATACCCACAAGGCCTTGTGCAGTCTCTTGTGAGCAAAGATGTTGCCCACGACGACAAGTCCGTACAGTCCGCATAGGGTTGCAAATTTCTCTTTGTTCTCATTCATCTGTCCAAGTGTGTGTCGACTCATCTCTTTCTCGTATCCTCTATTGTCTGATCCCACTTTAGCGTTGAAATCTCCCATCAGGATGTTTACATCCTATCCTTTTGGTTGTCCAGGACCTTTTGTAACTGGATTCTTCGTTATGACCATTTGTAGGTGCATAGCACAACATTCATCTTGATGTTTTTTTTTCTTGCTAGTTCTGAAACTTGCTGTGGTTATTCTTGGGCTGTGTCCTTCCAATCTTACAAGGGCTTACTGTGCTTTAGTTGAGAGGGTCTGGCCCGCTGGGTGATTATATCCGGCCCGCCATGTCATTTTATATTTTTGATATTAATGGCCCAATGTTATCTTGCACTGGTAACATATTGCAACACATTCTAACTCCCAACTCATCACATATTGACGAATAGTTAAGGATCTTCTGCATCAAAAATTTACGTTCAATGTGTCCCCAACTCGTTGGTTTTTTGACGTCCAATTAAATCAAGGTTTCCCAACTTCCTGGCAGCAAATCGGTACAGGGACAGCACCGATATCCTAACCCTAACCTTAATCCAGTACAGTCTAGACAGTTGGTACCAGATGTGGACCAGTACTGGTTCCGGACGCTGTACCAGATGCGGACTAGGCTAGAGTTAGGGTACTGGTACGGCCCATGTCCTTGTACCAGACCAGTACCAGTTTCCTAACCCTAACCTTAACCAGGTTTTGGACAGTTGTACTTGACGTGGATCAGTAGTCGTTCCGGGGTACCAGAAGCGGACCAGGCTAGGGTACCGGCGCAGTCTATGTCCCAGTGCCAGACTGGTACTGGCATCTTAACCTTAACCAGACAGTCGGTAATGGACGTGGATCAGTACAGTAAAAGATGCAGACTAGGCTAGGGTAAAGGCACCGGTACCACCCACGTTCTGAAGTTCAGTCCATGTTGAAAAGAATGATATTCACACGTCAATACCAAATTCAAACCACTGACTAGTTGATATTTAATTACCTTTTAGCATGCATTCAATGGTTGCATGTTTCGCATGCAGAGCCCAAAAACTTGAGTTTTTAACTCGGATCCAAAACACACATTTACTCATGTTTACATACTTTTCATTGTAAGTGGTTCTTGAACACAGATTTCGCATTGTGAACATAGCATGACAATTATGTTTCAACTTTTAAATGTCTTCACTAAAATGTGGATTTCTCTTGTGACAGAGTGAGTGTTCACTGTTTTCTGTGAATCTTTGTATGAATATTGTTTGCAGGTGTGGATTCCCTGATGGGTGTTTACTCTGGATTGGACCACAGCCCAGGGTAAATCTCAGCTTTACCCTGTCGTCCAGCAGCTGCTTTTTGGCTCATCATGGAGCACTTCCTCCTTACGACAACAGAGCAGCGTGGTTTGTGTGTCGTTTGTGTGCCTGCCTGTCTCTTCAGTGAATGTATCAGTGGTTTTGGTTCACAGATACTGTTTTAGAGGTGAACAGGAATATTTTTCAGTAACATTTTTCTGTGTTTTTGTATCTAGATACCCTTTTATTAGATTATTTTACAGTGGTGTAATTAGAACTTGTATGTAAATATAAGTTTGTTTTTTTTGTTTTAGCACTGATAATTACACTTCATTTCACTTTATTGACTGGTTTCAAACACTTTGCAAACTAATTCACATCATAGGTAAATCACCACTGTATTTTAACTTTGTTTGCTACAAAGTTTGGACAAAAATACTTAGATGCTACGACCTTAAAGATCCACTTTGATGGTGCATTTATCATCACTTCTGGGTCTAAAATAGTCTGCAGGCGTCTTTTTAACACTATCAATTTTTTTTGTCGTTTTGCAACAACAAAACGCCACCACAGAATTACGTCAGACATTTACTTCCGCGAAGTCCAATCATTCTGATAATGAACATTTCAAAGGGCATTATCCCGCTTATACTATGGTCACTTATGAAACAAATACATGTTAAATCAATAATTTATTTTATATATTTTAAAGTTTAAATTCTTTTTCAGTAAAGTGAACTATTTGATAAGAGATGCAACAGATTGTTATGGTAATGTCTACAGGCCCCGCACCAAACCTGCACTGTTTCAAAGGAAAATAGTTTATTCTAAACCAACTTTTTTGAGGCTGCAGACCAGTCAGCCCCTGAGGATTTTAGTTTTCAAAATAAAAGATTGTTGAGAAATTAAAGAAAAATAAAACGGGTGTGATTAATTATTTCAAGTCAAGATAGTCAAGAAATACCGTCCATGGCTCACTGGTTGGGGACCACTGTTCTATTTAACATATTACGCAATACCAAGCATCATTTCAAAGGGAAACTTCCCCTTTTACCATTTGTTTTTGTCCAGATGATGAAGCAAAAGTTTGTTTTTGAGAAACAAAGTCTAAATAGTTCCATTCCTCTGGTATTTTACATCCTCGTGCCTCACCTCCTACTCCTACTTTCATAGTTCTTTTCTGTCTTTCTCTTCTGATTCATCCAAGTCTTCAAAATAATCAAATTAACCAAATAGTTAAATCCCTCGTCTTTTCTACTTTTGACTGTATTTATTGCTGTTGTGATAAACTGTGGAATTTAGATATTATGTAATATAGGGCTGCCAGCCGACTTAGTCGTTACTTTAAAATACATGGAGTCAGAGTGTAGCAAAGTTGCAAATTTGCATTGAATTGAATTGCAAATACTTCAGCTACATGCTACCTGTTTTGGCTAATTTAGGCTTTTTTTGTGTTTTTTAGGCTTTTGAGGAGTTTAGCTAATATTTCAGCTACATGGTATCTGTCTTGGCTAATTTAGTCTTTTTTCACATTTTTTTAAGGCTAATTTGGCATTTGACAAATATTCTAGCTGGCTATCAGCTTCAGCTTTTTTAGCCATAATTTTCAGTATCTTCAGCGGACAAATTCAGCTTACAGCATTCACACTAGCATTATCGCAGCTAATGCTATGTATCTAGATTTTAGTTAGTTTAAAGTTCATGATGGTTAAGATGTGTGTTTTACATCTACTTTGTGCATGACCCGATTAGTCGACTAATCGGAAAAAATAATCGGTAATCAGTCGACTATTAAAATAATGGTTTGTGGCAGCACTAATGTATAATGATGTTAATAAGAAGTTTGTGGTAAACATATTTTTTGATTGTTCAGAAAAGTATTCCTGCTATTTTTTTGATGTGTTAAATTAGATTATTCTTCTTTTTTTGTTGTTTGTTTTTCTTCATTATCTTGAAAAATCCTCCATGGTGATGTAAAAATAAAGGTTGGTTATCTGTTTTAGCAGGAAAACTTTATAAAGCCTCTTTTTTAAAGTTGTATATGGATCTTTTATTGCTGCACAGTGTCACAAATTTAAATGAAAATACCTCAAATGTTGGCTTTTCACAGCAAATATTAGGTTAGATTAAAAATAGGTTACTTAGATTAATTAACAACAAGCCTTAATAATAATAAATTTATGAAAAATACTAAAAATTTCAGGAAAAAAGCTTTTTGATTGTTTTACTTCTGTATTTGGTATACATTGTAAACTGTTTCATAAAATATCTTATTTTGATGAATACAGAAAGACATTTTTCATACAAATAACTTGAATAAAGGCTACAGCTTTGCATCTATATGATAGATCCCTTTCATAACCTCAGGAGGTAATGTTTTTATTATTTAAATATGAAAAAGTTCCCTTTTTTCAGTTCGGTCTTCATCATTTCAGTCGACAGATCTGAGGGTTTCAGGCTAGTAATTGAGGGATTTCTCTGGGCGGCCATAAATTGTGAGCCATAGATCCGCCACAATAAATTGTGTCAACGCGGAGGAAGGCTCACTGATCATAGCAACTGTTACCAAGGAGAACAAGGTGTCGCTCAGTCCAGCAGGAACAAACACTGACACATTCTAATTACCCACGATTTAAAGTTGGCTCTTCTTTGCTTTGGTGAAGCGACCGGTCCCTCCGCTCGCAGCCAAAGCCACGTCCGCTCGCGCCGCCCCTGCGTCCGGCAGATTGACTGTACTGCTTATGACACTCATGCATAATAGAAAGCACACGGAGCCCCGAGGAGCTGAAGAGTGTCAAAAAAAAAAGCGGTACTGGTGTGAGTTAGGGGAGTGAAAGTCCAACTCCCACCTCCCCGCTCCCTCCGCCTGACATATGCTGCACATGCAAACCCAGATCAAAGTAAGTGTAGCCCTTATGAATAAAAGAGTGAAACCCATCTGTGCGGCTGCAGAAACAGCAAGTCTCTACACAGTTTCTTCAAGAGGGAAGAGGCTCACTCCACACAGAGGGGGGGCGTGTATGACCACAGTGATGCCGTGACCCTTCAGCACCTCTAGGGAAAAAAGCCGCCAGACTCGCCGTCTTCCTCTGGCAACCAGTGGCATGATTGATTGCTTTTAAAAAAGACATTTATGTTTAATGAAGATATAATGATGATGATGTTTTCATTAAAGAGCTGCAACAGTCTTGCCGATCCAGATATTAAAGACCCATTTGGACCACCGTTTGAGCCTTTTACAAAGCGGCTTCAAGAAAGCGCGAAACGCACTATTAGTTCATGATGTCCACACTGGACTGTCGCCACCTGATACTAGCGGATATCCTTCACATACTGTTGGAAGAGGTTTGGTGCCAAACGTCAAATCTTGCTCCAGGCTTTTCCTTTCACAGCTCTATTCCGATATATGAAAGACTTGGTGTCATAGAATTCTGTCTAAACCGCGATTATTCATTTCTCCTTCATGACCAATTTTCAAGAAGTTGGCGCTTCCATCAATTAAAGGGGAAATTATCCACATTGAGTCCCTGATTGGTCGACTTGGTTTGAATATCAAAGCGCATTCATGTTTCGTACGTAGAGCCCGAAACTAGCATAGCTATGCGCGAACATGAGAGTTTTGAACGCAGAAGTCCAAAACGCACGTTTACATACATATTCAAAGAATTTTCAATCAAAGTGACCGCTTGAACGTGTGTTGCCTAGGGTGGTGTAAACATAGCTTAGGCTGTGGTTGGGAAAACCCCACCTCCCCTTCCCATCACCCAAAACTGAAAACTGTTAACAAGCTGTTCGGCTAGCTTACAACCCCTCACACCCCCAGCTTAATATTACCGGTGCAGCAAAAATATTAGACCTATGTGGTCGTACAGTTTTGAGCCACATACCAGCTCAGACGAAAAAAACAAAGACATAAATAGATCTATTCATTTAGAAGTAGACGCATAAGTATGGGGCTTGTAGTCTACTTTTGCTTAACAAATACGATCTTTTCTCTAACTATTTTTTTTCTCATTCACAATTTGAATAAATAAATACACAGAAATCCATCTTTAATATTAATTGTCTTAGGAAGAATTAGGAAGTGTCTGCAAAGAGACCTACAGAGGAACCACTCAGGATTTTATGACTAATTATCCAATGACTGATATGTCTTTGTATGATATAAACCTCTGTTGGCTGTCTTCTTTATGCATTTTTCTTCCTTTGATTGCTTGAAATAAACAATTTTCAAATCTAAATGATCTTCATTTATTGCTCCATTTCTTGTTTTGGACACTAAATGTTCAAAAGGATTAACCAAAACTGCAAATAAACATATGTTAGATTTTTTTTTTAAATGTTTGGGGATTTTTTTTTCTTGATGTGTCTCAGACTCCCTCAGACTCCGCCCCCAATGGCCCCTGGCTAAATAGAATTTGAGACCCCTGCGGCCCTAAACCAACGACCTTTAGGCTGTTCACAGAGCCAAAATAAAAAGCCCACGATGAGACATCATTCCAGTACTGTGCCCCACATCTGTGGATGAGCCTGGAGGCGGCACAGAGAGTACAAACTTTAAAAAAGTTTGAAAACAAACTCAAGGTTCACCTTTTTAAATTAGGTTTTTCTATCTTTTTAATGGTATTAAATCAATGTATAACTAATTTATTGTTTTTCTTATGAATGTATTGTGTTTTGGGCATTTTTTTTTAGTTTATTGTATTTCTAGTTGATTTCTTTTCCAGTTTGTCCCCAGCCAAGTTTGGCTGCATCCAGGAGCTTGTAGGTTGTAGCTGGGAGGGATGTTTGTCCGTGTTGCTGATAGCTGCCTCCTGATGCAGAAGTTTTCATACCCAACCTTGCATTTTGAGTGTATGAATTAGAATTATTTTGTATTTTTTCCATTTCTGCTGTGCATCATTTAATGTAGAAAAAAGCTTTATAAACGGTGATGGATGTGTGGCTAAATAGATAAATGAATGAATAAATGGATAGATGGGATGGCTGGGTTGATTGATTGACGGATTGGTTATTATTATTAATATTATTGGAAGCTTTTGTTCCATGAAGTCAGTCAAGAACGGTAGATTTTCCTGCGGCGCCTGTGATTCTGTATGAATGATTTCCAAACAGATTACGCCACAACACTTTTCCTCCGTGTTGAATTTTTTTTTCTTTTGCTCATTAGTCTCTCATCAACTGACTTTTGGAATTGAAACAAAATTTCTGCAGTGCACAGAATGCATTTCATAAGCTGTCTTTTATTGTGAAAAGATTTTGAATGATTGAAAAGGTAAACCTGAAGTTGGGGTGCAGGGATAAAGGGTTGATGTAGAATCACTGGACAGCTCGACCCCTCCCCTCTCTTGTTCCAAATAGAAAATACCTGCTGACAGGAAGTACCCGCTGGTCCCCAAAAGCCAAATAAAATCACATATATTTCCACTGAAAAATAAAAAGGTATCACTTAGTCATTCTGATTGTCAGAATAACTATTTAGTGCTTTAGTGTCTCTTTTTAACATGTTCTTGCTAAGGCTATATTTTTCTCATGATATATTTTCTTTATCGCCGACCAATCAGATGCCTCAATAAAAGCATGTGGTTTGAACGTTCAAAGCATTTGATTGACCGATTCGTTTCAGTGGTAGAGGTGCGACTTACCGACAAACTCCCTCCTGATTAGCGAGAGCGGTTGCCATAGAAATGATGACTCTGACCGACTCGGACCAGTCACTGCTTACTATCATCGTCTGGTCCCCAAAATCTGTTTGCAAAAAAAAAAAAAAAAAGTGACTGAATTGAGTTCATTTCGTTGGAATCCGAGGTAAGACATTTTCTATGGGTGATGTCACAGACTTGCTTTGTCCATTTCTATATATGTCAATGGTCAGTACCAAGTGTAGCATCCCCGGTTAAAAAGATGGTCTATCAAACTGATGGTTCACAACCCTTTTATTTAGCCGTACGTGTGAACACACCATAAAAATACAAATACATTTAACGTCTCTTACAGATGTATTCCCCATTACAACCTTTTTGTTTTATCTATTACATTCCAACCTTCAAAACTTTGCACCATTTATTTATTACTTTAAGAATTTTAACCTAACTGTATTTTAATAAACTTATTTACCAATAAAATTATGTTCCTTTCAGTAAAAACATAAAATAAATCCTAATATTAGCGTTAATTCCAACTATGACTCAGCATTAGCTTGGCATTACAGTGCCACCTGGTGGGCAAAATAAAATGTGCTGACAACATAAAATTATGTGAAAACACAGAACTAAAAATCGCCAAAACATAAAACATTACAAACCTTGTTCCTTTATTAACCAGGCGCTGTAAGATGTGCTAAACTTTAGGTTTTTTTTTTACCTTTAACTTTGTTTTTAGCAGTTCGCTTGACTGACGACTTCTGATTAGCGCGTCTTTACATTCCTTCAAAATAAAAGCCACAACCACGTTATATTTTTTTTTTTTTAAAAAGGGATGATTACAAAATAAAATAGTGATGGGCTGAATTTAGAGATAATTTACACCAAGTCTGAGTCCCTGATTGGTTAAAGTTCAAACGTGAAATTGACATTTGTACATAGAGCCCAAAAACGATTGTAAAAACCTGCGTAGCTACGTATAATTCCAACAGTTTTGACCGCAGAAGCTCAAAACACACTTTTACTCATGTTTGTGTAGATTTTTCAATTGTAGTGGCAGTGTGAGTGTAACTGGTTCGACTGTGTTGGCCTGCGTTGTGCTCAGGTCAGTGAATAAAGATCAGGCTCCGATGTTGATTCAGTTTATTTATTATCAAACCTGGTCGACAGAAAAAACACGTGTTACACTGCTGTCCGGGATTTTTGTTGGTGCTTCCCCCTAACAACTCGGCCACAGTTTGCAGCAGTCTGAGTGCACATGTGCCTCAACCCACAGCACGTGAAATAAGACATAAAAAGAACATGAGAAAATAAAAAACTAACATCATACCTGGTCGACAGAAAACACACATGTTACACTGCTGTCCGGACTTTTCGTTAGTGCTTCCCCCTAACAACTGAAAATTGCACGAAAAAGAACGAAAAGTCAACACAAAATGGACGGAAAAAGGCGCGAAAATGGCGCATCGGCTCATTTAAAGCAGCTAATAACAGAAATAACAAATTACAAACTGAGGAAAATTAATACAGTACAATTCTTACTTTTGCTAAATCCTGATAAACAAATTCAAAAACAATTCAAGCTAATATATAATTACAAAGAACGGACGCAAGGAGGAGCACGTCTTACCTCGGCCACAGTTTGCAGCAGTCTGAGTGCGCATGTGCAGCACTGTCTGCTGCGTCACCGTGGTGAGTTCACGGACCCTCGGACAGACTAACACCCAGGTAGAAATGTTCATAAAAAAAAAGACTATTTACATCAAATTTTGTGGAATTAAATAAACTAAACAAAACACCTGTTACATGAGCGTAGCTTAACACAGAGTCAACAACAAAATACAAATCTAAACATCTCAGATAGTAAAAATATTTGTGCTCAGTACATGGAAAAGGTAGTCACCGGATTCTGAGTGTGTTAAATCTCAAAACTCCTGATAGTCCAGAAAAAAAAAATCCCAGAATGCTTTGCAGCAAGCCTGTCAAGCTGAACTTATTTGTTCGTAGCACATTTGATCTGTCTTTGTTTCTTTTCCGCTCTGTATTATGTCAGAGAAAGCAGAGCTTCGACAGACTCTTCAACAACCTCTAACTTCTTTACCGTGTGAGAGTCACAAGAAACGATATGAAGTAACACGGTTAAACCGCCGCAAACAAACCCATTTGTTCCTGGTTCTATCAGATCACTGCTCCAGCTTCATCCTCTGAGCGTTGCCTCACAGAAACAAGCCGAGGGGAAGGAAGCGCTGTGATGTGATCCGCCCAGCCGGCCGGCACAGACGCGTTTACAGTGTGTTATTAATCACAGAAGGATCGTTTGCTCCTCTCAGTCGCCCAAGAGCTTAATTTCATTTGTTCCAATCGATTTAACGGCCGTTTCAGAAACAAGAGGTGGGGGAGGGGCGGGCTCAATACAAACTATTGATCAGGAGCTAAATGACCTTGTGCACCATAGCGGTGAGAGGTTGGGAGACATCCCGCCTTTCTGAGGCCTCTGGAAGCACGGATGCAAATGATGACTCCAACCCACACACATGCACATCTTCGTTTCTGCTAACGTTCATGCTCGATATTGCTATAGCAACGGAATACATGCACACTTTGAGTCAATTATCGATACATTTGACCCCTTTGTGCTCATGCGCCCCGTTTAACCCGACAAAGTGCGGGTGGCACACTCGCCTGCAGCGTTTCCACGCATTGTAACTTCCCGTTAAACACCGGCTTTGCCTTAGCACGGGCCCTGCCGCATGATTCATGAGCTTTTCTGCATTTACCTCTGTGTTTGTGTGCACAAACCAGAGGACGGCTATCAGAATTACAATCCCCCAAACGGGAATAAGTCACGATAAATCAACATCCCGTCTTTCTGTAAGTGATTCGCTCTCCTGCGTTCCAGCAGACGCCGTGATTTCATTCAAATCCAACCGATGTTCGGCTACAACCCCTCCCCCACTCCTTCAAACAGGTGAATGATGGATACATCTGGCTGCCTGGCTTACCTTATCAGCAGAGGGGGCCAGCGTGAGTTTCATCAAGAGCTTGATGAAGCTGGAGATACAGTTGAGTCGAGCAGCTTTTGAGAAGGGAACACATACGAGGGGTAAAAGATTGGTTTGTCGTCACAGCAAAAATAAATGTTGTTGTTGAGGCTGAGATAGTCAAAGAAGAAAGGGGAGACTGCTTTAAGCGCTAGCTTATACGCGATAAGAGCTCAACTGTGATTAAAAAAAAAAAGGAACACAGGGCTTAATGCAGGTCTCAATGTTGGAAAACTGTCAGGGACTTTCTTACGTGGGATGCTGTAGAGACTGATCAGAAAAGTCACAATGTGAGGATGTTTTGTCATACAATTCCCATATTTTTCATACTATGGAACACCGCCAATAAACAGTCTATTTTTGAGCTATTTTTAAAATTGTCATAAACAAGGCGCACATAACGATAAGCAAGACAAAACGATAAAAAAAGTCTTTTAACTGAGTTCACAGTAACTTGTGAACTTGTTGTCAGCAACTTAGAAGCTTAAGGCTCTGAGAAACGTTAGCCATTTAAAAGTGTTGACCACTTAGATGTGTTAGCCACTTAGGAGGGTTAGCCACCTAAAAGCGTTAGCCACTTAGAAACATTAGCCACTTAGAAACGTTAGCCACCTAGAAGCATTAGCCACCTAAAAGCGTTAGCCACTTTGATGTGTTAGCCACTTAGAAGCGTTAGCTACCTAGAAGCGTTAGCCACCTAAAAGCGTTAGCCACTTTGATGTGTTAGCCACTTTGATGTGTTAGCCACTTAGATGTGTTAGCCACTTAGATGTGTTAGCCACCTAAAAGCGTTAGCCACTTTGATGTGTTAGCCACTTAGATGTGTTAGCCACCTAAAAGCGTTAGCCACTTAGATGTGTTAGCCACCTAAAAGCGTTAGCCACTTAGATGTGTTAGCCACTTTGGAGCGCTAGCCACCTAAAAGCGTTAGCCACTTAGATGTGTTAGCCACTTTGATGCTTAAGCCAATTAGAAACGCTTGGTACTTAGATGCATTAGTCATTTTGATTTGTTAGCCACTAAGAAAAAGTTGCCACTTAGAAGCTTTTATTTTGTAAAGACATAATTTGAGCTTCTGTCAAACGTGAAAAAAAATCACATTTTGAGGCATGATCCAAGCAAAAGATTTGTGCTTTTGTTCTACGCAACAAATCCAATCTTTTTCTGACTGTAGTTTTTTTTTTTTTTGTCTTTTCCCAGTTCATAACGATATTAATAAAGAAATACTAAAAAATTGAATTTTAAGCTAACTTTTATGTCAATTATGTCCTCCGTCGTCAGAAAAATGCTATAAGAACATGTAAAAACAGATTTTTTATCAGAGTGGACCTTCAAAGACTCATTTTAACCTTAAAGTTAAAACATTGATATGTTTTGTTGTCTTGCCTGCCTCGCTCTGGTCCTTGGGATGTACCATTTTTCTCACTTTCCAACTGCCCTAGATGCTGCTAAACACCCGGATTAGTTGTGTTCAGAACCTGGAATAACCCGATCCTGCTCTGATTAGAGCAGAGACAGATGGAAATCTGGTAGATCTGGACGAGCAGGATTGGGCAGATCTAATGTCAGGACATCCAACATCCTCCTTCACTTCTGTTCATCTCAATCCCAACTGAATCCCTTCTTTGTACCAGTAAAAATGCCTAAGATTTGAAGCCAAAGAAAGAATTTTGCGCTTTTTAGTCAACAAGACGCCTCTTGTTTTGCGGGACTTAAATGATGCAGTTTCAAAACAACTGCAGGGCACATGCAGCCAACAGTTGTTTCTGAAAGCCAACATTTTGCAGACACAGAGTAGATTTTTTTTTTTTTTTTGTCGTCTTGCATTCTGCTGATGCGTAAGCCTGCCATGAAGAACGGATGTGCAATGCCAAGCTTTCCTTTCTGCCTTCAAGCCTGGCCAAATGTGCAGACACGGTCAAACGATAGTTCTGCAGCTTGCTGCTGAGGAAAATACAGTGAGCTGCGCAATTATTCATGTCTGGAGTCCACTCCTGCATACTTAAGTCAACGCCTTGTTATGAAAGTCTGTTTTCAGAACCACTCAAGACATTCGTAGATGTATTTCTTGAGTTTTTGCTGAATGTTATGAAGCAAAGTGGTGTCTTAAACTGCCAGAAAAATCCTGCAAACCTCAATATCAGCTTGAGCACCAAAAAAAATGTCAAGAGCCGCCGTGACAGAGGGTGTCGACAGTGAAAGGAAGAGGTGATAACACTCCACCGTGGGGTGTCTTGTTCTTCTCTGAAGGATGTCCTAAAACACAGTCTTTGATGCCGACAAATGGTGGCTTATCAAAGAGGGGGCTCATAATCTGAGAAAGCAGGCAGGTGTTGGCCACCTGCTCTTCTTGGGTGCCAACCACTTCAGAACTGCCAATTCCAGGAGTGAAGACAGAAAGAGCGCTGGAGAGGAGAAAGGAGGACAAAAGAGGAGAGAAAAACAGGGAGGGTTCCTGCAGAACTAATCTATAGGCAGACACACAGAAGAATTTAGAGGGTGATAGAGAAATTAAAAGAAACATATTTTAAAGCTGAAGATCTAAACATTTTTTCAAAACAAATCAGTGTGAGGCCCACTCAAATAGGTTCAAATGGGAATTGTACATTACTTTTTTTTTACTTTTGGGAATTGGTATTTTTCGCCTTATTTTGTCAAAGCACAAATAAAATAAAGCATTAAAATTTTAACAAAAGAATATGTTTTATGTGCTGACACAACCAACCTGCCAGAATATCCCGCATTTCAAAATAAAAGAAAAAAAAAAACCCAATACAACCTACAAACGTCAAAATACAAACATGAAAACAGCTTTTTCTTTTACAGCTCTATTCCAACTTGGTAGCATATAATTCCAGCCGACTACAAACAACAATTATTAATATTGCCTCCATCAGTTTTCAAATGGTTGGCACTTCCGTGAAATAAATGGGGCGCCATCCATCCTTTAATCAATCACTTTATTTATGCAGCACCTTTCATCAACATGCAGTTGATCATAAGGTGCTTAACAAAAAAGACATTTATAAATATTAGCTAAAACAATAAAATTTCACAAGAAACATTAGAAAAAAAAGCAAAAATTAGAAAAAAAAGGGAAATAGTCTGACTAAAATTGAAAGAAGCCGTGCATTGATTAAAAATGAACAAAAAAATTAACCATAAAAGCCATAAAATACTCAAAATATAAATAAATGGATTAAATTAGTTTGTAAAAGCTTATGTAATTGATGTAAAAGTTAGCTAGCTATATAAAAGTTAGCTAGCTATGCAAAAGCTTAATATCTATGTAAAAGCTAACTACGTCAAAGCTATCTAGCTAGATAGCTTTTCCACAGATAGTTAGCTTTTAAAAGCTAGCTATCTATCGAAAAGTTAGCTCTTTAAAAGCTAACTACCTATGTAAAAGCTAACTAGCTGTCTAGCTATCTATGTAAAGTTTGATATGTAGACATAAATTTTACGTAGAGCCCAAAAACTTGTGTAGTAATGCATGAACGGAAGAGCTTTAAATGCAGTAGCTCAAATTGTCGAATCAAATTAGACTTTCCATTTAAAGTGCTCGTTTGAAACTTATAGTGTGTTTTCTAAGGGTGTTGTGAGTATTTACTGTTAAGGTGACCAAAAACTATAGTGAAGACCCACTCCAATCATCTTTTGATCTATTTGTAAATTGTTCCCAGTGGTCTTTTAGGTCATAGTTTTCTAGGACATAGTTTCTGCAAAGCGGCAGAAATTCCTCCACTTCTATGATAATCGTCTTTTTGGTGTTCAGAACACTTAAAGATTATATTTCTGAGTATTTCTTTATTCAAATTGTTGTAAGAAGCAGATGATGAAAGGCAGTTGGAAAAAGATCGTATTTGTGATGTAGAAAATACGCTGGGCGGGGCTAAACTTCCTGATCATCTCCATTTTAATGCATCCACTTGTAGACGACTAGATCAACCTATGTCTTTGTTTTCTTCGTCTAAATCGGCTTTTAATAACTCCAATATCGATCGCAATTTTTGCTGCTCCGCCAATGTTAGCTTGCTGGTGTAACGGGCTGTAAGCTAGTGGGCGAGTGTGTAAACAGAGAGCTCTCAGCAGGGAGGAGGGGAAGAGGGTCGAAGTTTGTTGAAGTTCTGTCGCTCTATGGTTTAAACTGTCCAAGAAAATTACAGATTTATAATTCTGGATACAAGAGGCATAATCTTTATCAAAAGACCATTGAAGTCGATTTTACAATAGATTAAAAGATTATTGGAGTTTCAAAATAAAAAAGTAGGTGTTCAGGTCTTAAGGAGATGAATAAATGAGTGAGTGAATGAACGAGTGAGTAAGAGTGTCACACTCGAGCTGACAGAACATCTCCTCCTGATGTCACCGGGATAGAGAGGCCTGGTTTGGGGAATTAGGATGAGTGGAAAAGGCTGGATTGGGAGCCCAGAATGCCCATCACTGTCACTCAGGAGCGGCAGCACAATGCCATCCGGTGACACTCCGAGATCCCCCGAGTCTCACATGGAACAAGAGACCTATACTTTCTCCCCTCCCCTTGACACCACTTCCAGACCTCGCCTCACTTTTCCCTCACATCATTCATCTGTAACCAGAGAACTCCGTTCCGCCTCTGGATAGTCTCCACTTCTGTCCCATACTTAGAGTCGCATTACTTTGAAATATGTCCGAAAGAATCCCCTTAACATATATTTAACGTCTAAATAAGTTCAGAATCTGTCGAACGAAGTCAAGAAAATCACTTTCCAAAAAAGTCAGAAAATGTGGTTGATACATAAAATAGAGTAGTGGTGGTTAAAAACGTGTTTTTTTCCCCCTAAAAACATCAAGAGTTTGAGAAAGAGACAGTCATACTGACTCAGACTTCGGCTGAGACATCTCGTCTTATAAGCATCTCTCCTCTAGTGCTTTATTTTCTTTATACCTGATCTCTCAGAGGTGCAATTAGCAGAGCACTCCGAGTTTTCACAGTTTTCAAAATAAAAAATATATAAAAAAAAAGACAAACTTTCCCACCTGTGAATCTGCCTGCATATCAGTTTTTGTTAACCCTTTACCACCACAGCTTAGGCCCCAGTGTTGACATGTTTTTCGACTATCTCCAACTGTTAACGCAATTAACAAAATTTCAGCAGATTCTAAAGTGGAGAAAAGCAGCTTTGTGCTAATATGCAACACTTTACATTACTAATGGGTTGAACACTTGTGTGAAGCCGCTATGAGAAGTAGCTTTTCTCCACATCAGAGTTGACTGATCCAATCCCAGGCCCCTGGGTGGGTGCTTAGGCATCACTGTGAGCAATCAGAAGATGTCCTCAGTACCCTACCTGACAAATTTAGCTGCACCTTCAATACATGCAGTCTAACATACTTGCCACGTTTTCACAAGGAAAGTGGGACCTCTGTCCCCTACCCTGTCCCTGGTCAGCCCTCAGCAACGGTAGCCATACAGTGTCCCTTGGGTGATGGCTTCCTGGCTAGTGTCTGGAGTTGGGGCCCCCTGGCGCGGCGGACAGACAATTGTTCTAGCTGGGCTGGAGCTTGCACTCCCCATACTCCTGTGCCTCCCTGCTCTTTGGTGTTGGGAGCCCCTGTGGCGGTCCCGCTGATTCTAGTCTGGATAGCTGACAGTACTGCGGACATCCTCTGTGAACCATACCATGTGGGTGTCAGGGGACCTGGGCTGCCGCTGCTCCTTCGGCAGAGATCTTGGAGATGGGGTGGCCGAGCGCTCTACCTTTTTTTACATTCCATCATCTACCTCAGTGGAACATAAACTTGTCAATTAACACAGCGCGGCGTCAGAAACACGCTTTTTGACAAGCGGCAAGCGGTGAATTTGGCGGGGCACGCGAATCGCGTTCACTGTGTAACCACTTTCAGCAGCTTCAAGGCACTGGACAGCCCGCCGATGTCCCGCCCTCCAGAGCCACATACTTCACCGTGATTGGTTCGTTCAGATCTGCACACAACAGCTGTCATTCATTTTGTTCTTGCGGGCCGTACTAACATTAATCTTTCATATGAGGACGGAAGCCGCAAAATATCATATCGGGGGCTGCAGATGCCCCGCGGGCTGCGAGTTTGAGACCACTGCCCTAGACGAAAAAAAGAAAGTTAAATCAATTATTTAAAGACCAACTCCCAATGAAAATTGTGTTTTTGGTATATTTAACATGTTTAACATGAGTATTTATTTATGCAAATTCTTGTGAATCGGGCAGACAAAAATATTTTGTTTGAAATAGTCGTAAGTGTGACCTAGAACCTACTATGGCAAGCCTCCCTGCTCCACTTCATTCTCACACATCCCCTTGTAGACGACTACATTCATGTACGTCAAGTTTATGGATATCTCTAATACTGCTTGTCATTTTTATTACACAGCTAATGCTAGCTTGGGCTTGTGAGGGGCTGTAAGCTAAATGGAAGAGCACGTAAACGAGCACGTAAATGATGGAAAATGGGGGCGGGCTTACTCTGTGTCAACAACTCAGTGGTGAAGTTCTGTTAAAACTGTGTCCTAGAAAACCACTCAGTTGTTTTGATTGTGGCTAAAAAGTCTTGACCACTGGGGACACTTTTGTTAAAATAATTTCTGCAAAAGAAAAATACTATCAATACAATCAGAGAGAGATTTTCTTGTGAATTGATCAGTGATGGTTTTCGCCACCATGAATCTGCCACAAGTTTCCAGAGACGCTTCATTTATTAGAATTTTGGTTGGGTAGGTTATAGAAAAGACTCAATCTAAAAGATTAGTTTCAACAGTGAATCATAACTTCTTTTGCAGACATGGGAACTTTCAGACTGGGGCGGCCTTTTCCATTTTCCTTCACTTCTGCGTCCCTCCAGGTGGGATGTTGAAAGAAAAAAAAAACAAAGGAATCTTCCCAGCACAGCGTAAAGGTTAACAAGAACCAAAAGCTTGTTAGATTTATAAAAATATACACATTTAACAAAAAATAGATCAAAAGATGATCACAGTGGAACTTGTGGAATCTGTTTGTAGGATCGTCGAACACTTGTAGCTGCTTTGCTTTATCTCAAGACACATATTCCCAGGCATGGTGGTCCTAGCCCCTTGTGGGCCTCACTAAAAGCAGCAGTGATGTATATTCAGGTCGAATAGTGATTCCAACCTTATTAGGAACTACTAGATTAGAGGGCTGAGACGTGGCCTTTCAGAGCAGGAGGAGATGGGGAGAGCAGAATGAGGCGCAGACCAAGTAAGAGTGGCCACATTAACACATTTCCTGACGCTATTTTCCAATTAGCTCGCTATCGATCAGCTAGCATGCCTCTCGTTGCACTGTCCCTCTACCTGAATGGGCTTGAGGCCACTTTCTGTCTGGGCTTTTGTTGGTATTTTACCACAGCTGAGGTGGATAAAGTAACGTCGCTTAGGAACAAAATGATCCTTTTTCTTCATTTCTCCCTCTTTCTGCAGTGAAAGCTAGCCAAAATAAATCAATTTCAAGTCAGAGTGTTAGCTAAAAATAATCAACACGTGTGAGGATTTCAAAATGCTGTGTGAATAAGCTGCATTTTTGTGGATAAGCACAGAAAAAAAGGACAAAATGTCAAAAGACCACACTCTCTGTCGCACATTTTAATTCTGACGACTCATTTCCGGAGAGGGAAATGAAATGACTGTGTAAGACAAATGTCTGGCTGGTCAAACATAATCACTCCGTCAGCTCCAGGAATATGTGTGTTTGACTGCGAGTCTGAATGATGGACAAGACAGGGGAGGAGGGAAGGTGAAAGCCTCTGTGATTAAAAAGGAAAGTGGAGCTCTGCTAATGGCCCCCATCACACTGCAAGGACACCAATTAGGGTGACTGTGGCTCTATAAATGCCTCTCTTTGATTTAACATATTTCCTCGGCAGTCCAGCACAGTGTGAGACAATGATGATTCATAGATGGGAAACTTCAGTCCTCAACAAATCACTATCTTTGTAACTTATCCGTGGACATAATGTCTTTTAACCCATTTAGCTTCAGTTCCAGCGTCGATATTCTTTTGACTACCGTAACTCGTCAACCATTTACGCAATTAATGTACGGTATTTTCATGGGATTGTGAAGCGAAGCGTTTACACAATCTTTGACCGTTTACACAATCAACATGAATCAGCTCATTCTATCGCAGAAGCGTCCATTTTCCAACACTTTATGGCATTGACAAGGCTGGTAGGTCAGATTTACAAACATATGAACCCTACAGAGTAGATTATTCAACATTTGATTGACAAAAATTAAAGTGTGCTTTTTAAAATTTAATTTTAGCTTTTTTCTTCCATATACCAACTGTAGCATAGGAAAAAATTACCAAAATTGTTATTATTGACTTACTTTTACTTATAAATGAAGTCCGTGGTCGGTCTAAACAAATTCCAGCGAGTAGACGCATTTAGAAAATATTAAAGAATAACTGCACGCTGCACTTGACTTGCTACCACTAACTCTATTATTCTTTAGTCAATGTGTCACATTCTCCAGGCTCACCAGCCCCCTCTGCCTTGAGGCAGAGGTACTGCGTGCCTCACCAAGTGTATTTCTAATGCTCTATTTTAGCAAATAAAAAATCCAAAATGAGTCCCAAACTGGGCCCAATGTAATCAGACAGTTGATCAGAAATAAGCAAATGTGGTAATTAAAGAAAAATGTCTCTTACTCTTATAGAAAGACCAAATTAGTAAAGCTGAAGCTCCAGTCAGTGTGTGCGGAGCAGGAAGTCAGTGTCTCACTTGTCACTTTCTTGTGTATTTGAACAGGAAATTTGTTATTTCACTACTTTTTTATTTTATTTTCCAAAGAAACATTGAAAACCCACACGGAAAAAAGAAATCATAGAATGGACTTGTCTAAAAATGTAAATTTGACTAGTAATGTGCTACATATTGGTGCTGCTGTAGTCCATCTTCCTCACGGTTGGACGTGTTGTGGTTTCAGAGATGCTCTTTTCTGTAGACCTTAGTTGTAACCAGTGGTTATTTGGGTAATTGTTGTCTTTCCATCATCTGGAACCTGTCTGACCATTCTCCTCTGACCTCTGGCATCAACAGGAACTGCTGCTAACTGGATATTTTCTTTTTTTCTTTTTCTCTGTAAACCCTAGAAATGGTTGTGGGTAAAAATCCCAGTAGATCAGCAGGTTCTGAAATACTCAGACCGAACCATCTGGGACTAGAAACCATGTCACGTTTAAAGTCGCTTTAATCACCTTTCTTACCCATTTGAACTGCAACAGCCTCGTTTCTGTTAGAAACTTGCTTTGTTGAGAAATTGGACAGGTAGGCCTAATAAAGTGGAGATTTAAAGTATATTTGAGGCAGTTACTCTACCATCAAAATTCCATTTTTTTGTATCCTGAATCAGTAAATTGTGACGACAGGAAACTCTCAGCCACATCCATTGTTTTGACACCATATAAAATCAATAGGTGCTGTTTTTTTACTGTAATGGACAGACAAACAAAGGCATGAATGAAGTCTGACGATCAATAGTTCCACTCAAGGCTCTCATTTAATTTCATTATAGAGGTGAACCTTTTTCTTAACACATTAGCGGATTTATACGACCTCTTCAAGTTCCGTGTATTGTATCTTTGTTTGTGTGGTGTTTTCTTTTTTTTCATCTCCTTTCTTTTGTAACGTTGTCACCTAAGGAGCCATTAAGCTCATGAAGATGGGAAACAAAAGCTGCTGTCAGCAAGGATGTGGTTGGGCTCACCGCACACGCTATTATCTGAGCTCAGCAAAAAGTTCCCATCGATCGGCGCGCTGATTGTGCGTCTGTCAGCCTACCTGTCCGCCGACCATCCCAACCCCCACCGTCCATCCATCCTCTACCCAAGGCCTCATTGATCAGTGTGGGCCCGGCTGCTGCTGCTCGTTGATCAGTCAGTTTGATGTCTTTTGTGTCTGGGTGAAGTGAATAAACTATTGGGCCAATCGAACGGGAAGCGGGGGTGCCAGGGGAGCCGACGCTTAGCTCCAGGATGGGAGAGATGAAAAGGCCGCAGCCAAAACAAAAAACAAGAGGATGAGGGCATCCAGCTGGTTGCGAGTGAGACGAGAATGCGACAAAAAAGGGTCAAAAAATGAAGCCCACACTCAGACTTCAACTCAGCAGGCTGACGACACGAAAAGGACAAACTCCTGATATAAACACGAATCAAACTGGTATCCAGTTCCTGCTGAGTCCTAAAGCACCCCCACGGCTCCTTTGCAACTGTGGTCACAGGGAATAATTGCATCCATGAGACTGCATAAATTAGAATGGCGGCAGATCCACAGACGACTGGATGGGGCCCAGGCACGAGGATCACTGCCTCTCAGATTCCTGAGCGGAGGCTCAGATGGGCCAGATTGATGAGGATGCGGGGATAAACCATCATTTCCATTTCAGCCTTGTCAATAAACATTTTATACAGGGGGATAAAACAGGCCGGGAGTGGTGGGGGAGGGGAGTTCTCATTATGATAAGTGAAGCTTTTATAACACTGCTTTGTAGAAAGGTGACAGACAATTGCACTGATGGAGCCACTGATTGATCATGCGTTTCCCACATAATGCGGACAATTGGTGAAGGGAAATAACCAACCAGATGGTGGCTCAGGGTGGGAGCACATCAATGCATATATTCACATCCTTACAGTTTTATAAGAAAATGTGATGGCAAAAAGTGATTATGCATAAATTGGCTTTGGTTTGGTTGTCTCTATTGGATATAACATTTAAATATTCTAGGTTGAAAGATTTAAAAGACATTACCATTTTCCATAGGTTGGTGTAATTGTCTAAAACTACCCTGGAATGCTATGATATAGTTAAGAACCCTTTAACATTCTTTGGACTAACTTTTCAACCATTTATGAATTAATTCCATTAAATTATAAAGCAGCCTTGCGTTTAGGTAATAAATGTAATTCTGCTATGGAAAAAATAGATTTCGCCATTATGCAACATCTGCAAAGCTACTTTTCTTGATTCATTGGTTGCGTAAACAGACGAAAATAATGAGTT
This sequence comes from Oryzias melastigma, assembly GCF_002922805.2. Lineage (NCBI taxonomy): Eukaryota > Metazoa > Chordata > Actinopteri > Beloniformes > Adrianichthyidae > Oryzias > Oryzias melastigma. The sequence continues at coordinate 7,519,366 of NC_050534.1, forward strand.
ATTTAGGTTTTTGCCAGAGACATCTCCAGTGTTGAAAGGTTGACTTCTAACCACAGTGGGTGGAAAGTCTTTAAAAAGCAAAATTTAGGTTAATACGCTAAAAATGTCTTGAAAGATAAATGTCCAAGTGCCCACTAGTGGTTACTTGATGAACTGCATCTGGGTAACTCACTTTGTTTTCCGTGGTTTATTGATAAAGATAACCAGGTGACAAAAAAAAATAATAATAAATGTTGTTGAACATTTTTTTTCACAATGAATGCTTAAAAAGTGTTGCATAACGGCACTTTTCTTAGAGAGTCAGCAGATTTATGTTGATCGTGTTAACCAGGGGTGTCAAACATACGGCCTACTAGATGGATCAGTCCTGAAGAGAAAGAAATATAAGGATTATGGGGGAAAAAAAGCAAGTTTCTAGCACATTCCTTTAGCAAGTTATGGTTGTTTAAAGAAATGGCCGCAGCACACAATTCTGCCACTAGGGGAAGCAAAGGAACGCAAGTCACAGCATAAAAAGAGATCAAGAAATAAACATTTCCTTGCAAGCACGTAACATTTTCGGGTGCTTGAATTCCCCCCCTAATCACTATATAGTGAGTTCGCCATTTTCTAGTGTTGTCTACTAATTCCAAAATCGAGTGCACTTGAAATTTCCCAGAATTCTTTGGGAAAAACTAGCGTGCATTAAAACAGTTTAAGTTACATGTTTTTGTTGTTAGAATATCAATAAAATCACTTCAATCACCAAGCAAAACTGATTAATTCCACGATATTATTTCTTTTTGAGCACAAAGTCTGTCTGACGTGGAAGATGTTGCTAATCGTATTAGCCATAATCTTATAAAAAGTTGCATCACCAACAGATCAGTTTGAAATCACCTGATCTGATTCACAATTGGAGCGTTTTATTTATGTCCTCTGTGTTTTCAGTCAATCTGTCCTTAGATAAAAAGAGCTTATAAAGATTATCCCCCTGGCTTGCATGCTATTATCATTAATCAGTGTGTTATTGACTGCTCTGTCCTTCCCTGTTTCAAGTTCAGGCCTCCCTTAATCCACAGATTTCACCCAGAAGACACACACTGCACTCTCTGAGGCTCAGCGCGGCTTGAACCATGTCCACCCTTCCAGGCACGAATCGATTTGAAACAAGCCCTCTCCCATCTTCAAATCAAAATGCCAAAAACATTGTGACTGGCATTGTAAATTACCCTTTACAGTATCTGGAGAATCATTGGAAAAACATGTTTGAAAAAGCCTGGAATTTTTGAGGGTTTTGATTGATACATTTTAAATTAAAATCCACCCAAAGTGCAGAGAAACAGTCCGAGCTTAATGTCCAGAACTTGCATCTTATTGAAAGTAGAAATACGGTTAAATACAAATACAGACTAAGGACAAAAAAGATTTAAACATCCACTCAAATCATATTTTGATAAATTGTAAAATTGTTCTCAGTGTTTTTTTTAAATTATGATTCTGAAGTTTTTAGCTAATATAAAAAAACTGGTGACATAATTGCATATTTTCTACATCACAAATGTCCCTTTAAATCTCTGTTTTCGTCTCCTCCTGATCAACGATTTGAATAAAGAAATACTCAGAAATGCTATTTCAAGCCTGATTTTCTCTACATTAGACCTCCATTATCAGTCCATTTCACCAACTGTGTTTATCTGTAAAAAGTATATTGGGGAAACAGGGAGAACATTTAGGGTTCCAACCCCACAAATAAAACATTGTTAGACATCAATGAGTCCACCAGATCATGGTCCAACAGTTCTTGGCCCATGGTCGGGAGTCTGTCCAGGCTTTGGTTCTGAGTGCGACCCAGACTGGAATCAGGCTCAGAGGTGGAGAGCTGAACGAAACTGGATCATTTAATTAAACACACCTCTCCCAACCACTACCATGGGGGTCAGCCCTAACCCTGACCTGAACCCCTAAACCTAACCCAGGGGGAGGAGCCTAATTCTAACCAGCCTCTTCCTGCATCCAATTGATTATTTTGAGTTAGAACTTTTAACCCTTAATCTAACCCTCAGGACCATCTGACAACTCCCCAAAAAAACTGTATCCCTACTGCAGCACTGGTCCATTGCTCCGCCTCCAGCACTGATCACATAGCCCACAGTTCAATTAGCTACAGTCCATGAATGATCAGTCGTTTCAGCAGCATCTGAAAGATCACGATGTCATCTATGTAGATGATGACACATCTCTGCAGCAGGTCTCGGAAGACATAATTTATGTAAGCCTGGAAAACAGAGGGGGCACTGCAGAGAGCAAAGGGCATGACCAGATACTCATAATGTCCAGAGATGGTAGAAAAGCTGATCTTCCATTCATCTGCTGCTCGTATGTGGATGAGGTTGTACGTGCTTCTCAGATCTGCTCCTGACGGTGACCAGAGGGAGAGTAAGAGCTCTGACTCCTGACATGTATGTACATTGTATATATATATATATATATAGTTTTTGCTCTCACACACCCCTCTGCATTTATCCGGACTTGGGACCGGCACAAGAGAACACTGGATTCTTTTGTGGTTGCATTACATGTATTAAGAAATTAATTAAATAACACATGAATTAATTGATTCATTTATATTTCCATTTTCACTACATTCTTTACATCTACCAATTCTTAGATCAATCTAATATCATCCATTCTAACCACACACCCATTCATGCAATTCATTCACTCATTAGTGTCATTCTACCATAGATATATAGATATTTGTATATATTCACATATTTAATTAGTTTTTGCTCTCACACACCCCTCTGCATTTATCCGGACTTGGGACCGGCACAAAAGAACACTGGATTGTGTTCTCTTGTGGTTGCATTACTCACTCACTCACTCACTCACTCACTCACTCACTCACTCACTCACTCACTCACTCACTCACTCACTCACTCACTCACTCATACATATTTATTTAAAATCATATCAATAAATAATCAATACATGAAAAGGAGCAAAAAGATGAAAACTTATACTATCTGCCCCAATTACTAAAACAAAAAAAGTACATCAACGAAAAAGAAAGTTTTGTTTCTTTGTCTTTCTTTTTAATTGGCTAAGTAACATAAAATAAAATAAATTTCCTAAAAGTTCCTACAGTTCAGCTAAAAGTCATCTAAGAAAATACTTTAGTTTTAAAGTTTTTTTTTTTTTATTTATTTTTTTTTTACAGGTGTTTGCTAGTTTTTAACTAAATAAAAAGTAACTAAATACATAAAATACATTTCCTAAAAGTTCCTACAGTTCATCTAAAAGTCACATTCCAATGGAGGTCTTGAGTCTTTTCTTCAAGACCTCCTCCGTGGTCGTCAGGATTCTTAATCTTTTTTACTAGACCTTTTGAAAAAACTCAGAAAACCACTGCGTGATTTTTTCTTGGTCTTTTCTTTGAGTTCGTCCACCTGCTCTTGGAGTTGTTTGATCTTTTTTGTGAAGAGTTTTTGGTAGCGGTCCAGTTTGCCGTCCTTTCTCTTGATATCCTCTTCTAGTTGAGAGATTTCTTGAGAAAGGGAGGACTTCTCTTCGTCCCACTTCTGCTTGTCCTCTGCCTGCTGCTTTTTAGTCTCCATTAAGGCATCTTGAATCTTTGCTGATTCCATCTGATATTCTTTGTGGAGCCGGTCTTTCTCTGTTTCCCACTGCTGCATTTGGTTCCTCAGATCGGTCTGTGTTTTAACCAATGCAGCTTTTAGCTTTGTGGACTCTTCCATCTGCTGGGTTAAGCAGCTGTTGGCTTCATTGGTCTTTACCTTTTCATTCCACAGAGAAGCTTCCAGGTTCTTCACTTTGCTGATGAGCTTTGAATCGACCTGATTATTGTCTTTTAGCTTGTCCATCTCCTGAAGAGTTCTTTTGTGCTCCTCTTCAGACTTGGAAATGTTGTTGTTCTTTTCCTGAACAAGCTGTTTGAGCTGAGAGATTTCTTGGAGAAAGGAGGTCTTTTCTTTCTGCCATTGCAGTCTTTGCTCTTCCTCGTTTGCTGTACGTTTGAAGGTCTGATTTTCTTCCAGCTGGTGGATTTTTTTGGTGAGTTCCACATTTTCACGAGTTTTTTCATGGAAAGACGTTTTCTCCTTTTCCATGAGAGAACGTTCAGCCTGAAGCTGCTGTTTGAGCTGTTCTACAGTGGCCTTTAAAGACGTGGTTTCCTTCACGTGTTCCTCCTCCTTCTCCTTCAACAATCTCTGAGATTGAGCCAAAGCAGCTTCAGTTTCAGTCTCACTCTTCTGCTGCTGCATTTGGCTCAGGTGATTCTTGGCTTTCTCTAGGAAGGTTGTCCGGGACTTTAACTCTTTTTCAAGTTTGTCCATTCTCCCAGTAACATCAGAAAGAACCTCGTCTTTCTGCTGAAGGACTTTGTTGAGACGCTTGAGTTCTACTTTCAGGGCAGAATTCTCCTGTTGAAGTGCAGCAGTGTTGTTATCTTTCTGCACAGGATTTCCATTCAGCTTTGGCGTCTTCTCCTTCTCATTCCGTTCAGCAGGCTCCTCAGCTGTTGCTGGTCTGGGTTTCTTGGGCTCCAGAAACACTACAGGAGACGGTCCCTTCTGTTCTTCCAACACACCAACGTCTCCGAAGGTGATTGGAAAAACAGTTGGGACAGGTTCCTGGACGACTCCTGAAGGACAGTCAGAGTTGGATTGGGTTGGTGGTTCTTCAACCACCACACTGAGTGTCTTCTCAGGAACCGTAGGACCTGCTTTCTTTTCCTGAACGGCGGCAGATTGTGGTTCAACAGAGCGGGTTGGTGCCTTAGGTTTCCAAGTCCTTGGAACTCTCTGAGGTTTGATGGCAGGATCTAAAAACCAGTTCTGACTGTTGTACTTTGGAACAGGAACTTTATCATTATTGAGGTGATTCCAGGAGGATTTCACATCAATTTTGGAATTCTTGTTGGATTTTGGTTTGGTGGCAGGATCTGTTGTCGTGTTCTGCCTCTGGTCTAAAGATGGAAAATTGTTCTTGTTAAACGTTGGAGCAGGAACAATTGGACCGGTTTTCTTCTTTTCATTCCATTTAGCAGGCTCATCAGCTTTTACTGGAGGTTTGGATGTGACTATCTGATCCATGTAGATCTCATCATCATCTTCACTGAATTCCATTTCCCAGTCACCTCGTTGAATTGTAACTTTACGACGAGGAACTTGGAAGGGTTTGGAACCAGCAGCTGAAGTCATTGTGGACTCTGGTTGGCCGCAGTCTGGGGCTGGCTTTGCTGGAATGGCAGCAGATTTTGGTTCAGCAAAGCGGGTCGGTGTCGTGGAAAACTTTGTGTCGGGTCTGGGAGTCCTGACGTCTCGTAACGGTTGGCGTGTATAGAGGGGGTTTGCTGGTGTTTTCCCGCTCTGGTTCAGAGCTGGAAAATTCCGATTGGTTGACATCGGAACACGAGCTTTTGGTTTAGAATCTAAACCTCTGAGGTCGCGATTCCTGAAGTCAACGTTTATGAAGTCTTTTCCAACAGGCTTAGAATTCATGGTGAATTTCGTTGTAGAGTTGTAGTTCGTTGTAGTAGTGCTGGTCAGTGCTCTCTAAACGACTCCTTCTCGAACGAGTGATTTTCATGAGACTTGTCGTCAGTTCAAGGATTCTCGATGATGATGTCATTTGAGGTCATTGAAGCGGCTCAGTAGTAGATGTTACGATGTCACTGTGTTGATGATGTCATTTGAGGTCATCGGAAGGTCACATGACTAGATGTTATAATGTCATATGAATGATGTCATCAGAGCAGTGATGTCATCACAACATCAAAGAGGCCATTGTGATGTAATCTCTTAACATCATAAATTGTATTTTAAAAAAGCGTAAACATTTATTAAGGTCAAATGCATTCTTTTCTTTAAATAATTAAAAATAATAATAATCATAATAATAATGGATTAGATTTCTCTGCTCTTTTCCAGACACTCAAAGCTCTTACAATGTATATCCATTATTCATTCACTCCTCATTCATGCTTGATGATAGTAAACTACTGATGTAACCACAGCTGTCCTGGGGCAGTCTGACTAAAGTATTTTAGGAATTGTAAAGTTTTAGTATTTTCTGAAATGACCACTAGGAGCTGGAAGAAGAAACTAGTCAAAGTGTTGTTGTTGTTTGTCACCTTTCAGCACATCCTGTCAGGAGTCTCCACAGCGGTTTGGCCGAGTTGTTATCCTGACACAAGACTGTATTTATTTATTTTACCCGGGCTGGGGACCGGCACAGGGAGACCCAGACCCAAAGGGAGGCCCCCTATTGGCTGCATAGTTTATCAGCAGCATAAAGACTCACACTGGATTAAGCTCATTGTACCTCCTGGGAAGTGATGCCAGGTTTTTCTTCATGCCAGTCCTACACCCAGCCCAGTGGTGTAGTGGTTAGCACCCTTTGTTCACAGTGAGAAGGCCCTGGTTCAAATCCCAGCTGGGATGTTTCTATGTGGAGTTTGCATGTTCTCCTCATCCATGCTGGGTTTTTCTCCAGGTTCTCGGGCTTCCTCCCACAGTCCAGAAACCTGCTTCATAGGTTCTTTGATGATTCTAAACTCTGGGTGTGTGTGGTCCTGCAACAGACCAACAACCTGTCACCAGTACACCCCGACTTCATCAAGAGGATGCTGGGATAGTTCTCCAGTTGACCCCTGACCCCAAAATGGATTCAGCAGGTTTGAAAATAGATCACTGCTCAAAAGCTTGTTGGTCAAAATACATGTGAACATAGACCCATTCCTATGAAAATGTTGTTATTAACATGTTTCTGTGGCATTTTCATCATGATGGAGGACATAAATAAATAAAATTCAAATTAAAATGACAGTTCTGAGTTTAAAATCGTAGTGAATCATGAGCCATTGAAAAAATGAAGTTGGCAAAAACTTGTAGTTCCAGTGAGCCACAAGCTCCCCTGCAGACAAATAGATCCATGAACGTCTTTGTTCTCTTCGTCTGAGCTGGAATCTGGATCAAAACTATACGACTGGATAGCTCCAATGGCGCTCCCCATTTTTGTGTCAACAGTAATGTTAGTTTGGGGCTGTGAGGGGCTGTAAACAACAGGGAGAGAGTGTAAACAAAGATGATGGGAAACGGGGGCAGGCTCACTCCGTTCCAACAGTTCCACCCACAACTCAGAAGTGAAATTCTGATGAACTCCTGTCGTTCTGCAGAAACTATGTCCTAAATAACAACACTTTTTGTCTGTTTTGACTCAACACGTCATAATCAGAAGAACACTTGGAACACTTTTACTACATCTCAAAAGATGATCTGAGCAGGACTTTAAAGTGAACTTTAGTCTATATTTATAAATTCTGTTGATTACAACAAATAAGAAGTTTGATACCCTCTGAAGATGTTCAGGAACAAGAAGAGACGTGAACAAGTTAATGCGGTGTGTTGGTCCCTAGTAACTTTGGTAAAGCTTTTTTTTCTAAAATAAAAACTGGACTCATGACTGTGAAACATTTTTAAAATGAAGCATCATTATTGGGCTGCACGGTGGCGCAGTGGTTAGCGCTCTTGCCTCACAGCGAGAAGGCCCCGGTTCGACTCCCGGCTGGGACCTTTCTGTGTGGAGTTTGCATGTTCTCCCCGTGCATGCGTGGGTTTTCACCGGGGACTCCGGCTTCCTCCCACCGTCCAAAAACATGCTTCATAGGTTAATTGGTGACTCTAAATTGCCCCTAGGTGTGAATGTGAGAGTGGATGTGTGTGTGATTGAGGCCCTGCGACAGACTGGCGACCTGTCCAGGGTGTACCCCGCCTTCGCCCTTCAGTAGCCGGGATAGGCTCCGGCACCCCCGTGACCCCGAAAGGGAAGAAGCGGTCAGGAAAATGGATGGATGGAAGCGTCATTATTTTGTTCACCTTCTAAACGGTCTGACATGGGATCCCACGGAAACCTTCACCGCTAAAGAGCGTTAGCTGTTATTTTTGTTGGAACTGAAAGATTTAATGAGCTGAATTAGAACAAGGAAGTGAGAACATTAACCACTTTTGATTGGTCAGATGGATGACATGTGATCATGCTTCCAAGAATGATTGGCGGAGACAGTTCAAAGGGTGGGACTTTTTTCAGCTAGATCACGATAGTGTCATCCTGATCAAAGATTAATTTATAGAATCAAATGAACACAAAGAAAAGAGTATTTTATGATCTTTCATGTTCCAAACTGCTGTGTTGAATCAGGGCCGTTTGGATGAACAGAACTGATTTCCTGGCGATAGAAAATGTTCTTAGACGAGTGAAAATGGGTCATTTCTCACGGCACACCGATCTTCCCTCACTCGTGAACAAGACCCCAAGATATTTAAACTCCTCCACCTGAGGTAGGAACACACCGAGAGACACACAGACCCTCGAGGCCTGGAATTGCCTATCCCTGCTTTAGGTATTACTGTCGGAAGTAGAGATTAAAGGGAATAACTACCTTAAAGTACGACATCAATTATATGCATAACATTTACCTTTAAATAAATAAGGGACATTTCAGAAAATGGCATTTACAACTGAAAGAATGTAGATATTATATATTGAGTAAAGCATCAAAGTATAATTTAGTGTTTCTTCTACAGCAGCATAAAAACCGGCACACATTCCCACATCCCTGCTTTTCAAGATAAGATGGGTTTTGTTTACACTGTGTACCAAAAGTGACCATAACGGTCCCTAAATGTTACCTGAGTCTATAAACAAAGACGTGATTTACACACAGGGGGACGGATTAAGTGATAATCTGTATCCAGACCAGACGAAAGTGCTCCTGAGGGAGGTGTAGCAGCTCGACAGCTGCCGCGAAACTCAACCTGCAAATGGGAATAACACGGTCACAGGCATTTCCCGGTCCCTACCGTGGGAATTGATGATGCCAGGCATATTTGTGTTGGGTTACAAATCATACTGTCAGTGTCTGCAACACCTGTCAAAGGAGTGAGATATCAATACGGCCAGATGGGAGCGACAATAAGCATGGGGGAGGGAGGGCTTCAACAATATGGAGAAGTGGTACGGTCCTGGGCTGATTCTGTTCATATCTGTGAGAAAAACACATCTCAGGTGGTCTATTTTAGTAATGATGACCTGTGGATGATCAATAATCGCGATCAAGGAAGAGCTTCAGGCTTTAACCACATTAACTGGATGCCATTCCGTCCCGGTGGATCCTGTATGTGCACAAACTGTTTGTCTGCAGGTGAAGGAGATGTTAGCTTAGCCGTGTTTGCGCGCGGCGGCTGTTTACGTTGTTTAACATACATGGGGGGGGTGAACTGAACCATCCAGGTTTCTGCAACGCCTCTCATTGTTGACGATGCTTGTTTATGCACCGCGGTTTACCAACACACACCCAGCCTGGTCAAATAGACGGAGATAATCTATGCAAATGCAGTGGGGTGTTTTCTCAATCAGAAGCCATTTAGCTGCCTGTGTAGCTTCCTGTACGCGTTCATTGAGACGGTTCCCACAGGACCTCCGCCGCAGCTGATATGAGGCTGATTAGAACACATCGCAAAGTGGTTTGTTTTTCCTTCAAGAACACCAGATACATTTGTGTTCCTTTAATGTATACCGCATCACGAGTACTCAAAGAACTTGTCTCATTTGTTTTGTCTTCTTGTCGCGAGGCGTGCCGTCGGTATTTGGGAAAAGCCTGTTTTGCAAATAAGAGGGAAGCGAAGCAAGGCTGCTGTAATCAGATTTTTTCAGTGCCCCTGATTGTGTTTAATAAAAATAATTGCTTGCTCAAAATCACATGGTAGAAACGGAAAGTTGATAGAAAATAGCAAGAAGGGAAAAAAAACATTATTTTCATGCATGTTTGATCGTATTCACTCATATTTACACTCATATAAAGCTCACTATTGTAAATTATGTTTGGCTCTTTTTTATACCAATGACCCTGTAGGGGACATTGATGTTGTTCACTATTTAACTCAAGGATGCTTTGATTTCACCTTTGACTATAACTTCAAAAGGCAATTAATTAACATTTTTACTTATTCAAGTTTTAATGCAATTTTATTAAAGTGTCATGGTTATGCAAAAGCTTTGCTATACATATTTCTGCCTTTGCATAGTTCTGATCAATGACGATGTTTCTATGCGTTTGATCAGTTCAAAGAACAAGATAAGTAGATGAAATTAACTATTGAAATCAAATCTAGAGGATGATAACTTTTCACAGAGGCACTGCAAGGACAGCCCACATAGATAAATCTATGGAGAGAAATCTCCTTTCTTCTTTGCATGTACACTAAACCCTACGACCGTGTTCAGGTCAAATCTTACAACTCCAACACTTTTTTGCATCTGATTGTCTCAAGGCCTCATGAAATCCTCCACACTATGCAGTTGAACATATAATGGTGACGATCAACTCTTTCATTATATTTTGAGTGTTTTACTCAACCTTGTTACACCTGTGGTGCTCCTGGTCAAAAGTGACTGCCATAGGTTAATGGATGTAGAGACAATGTTCATATACCACACAGAAAACCAACCACCTCTTTTATGTTACAATTTTTAAATTTGTGATACAGTTTCAGTGCTGATTCGAGTTAAACTACCTTGAGACTTTATTCGCAACTAAAAATGTTGATTGATACATAAGTTAATGTTTTGGGTTTCGGATAAAACCAAAACTACAGTAGGAGGTAGGAGACGAACATGAATAAAAATAGAATAAAAATAAAAAAAGAAGTAGGCAAATAAATTAAAGTTACGTAAACAAATGTGCAGAATTAAAGGCTTCCGGAAAGGATGTTGGCACCCACCCATGAGCTACTTCCTAATCCCGGACGAGCCCCCAAATTGTTTATTTAAAAAAAAAAAAAAACTTCAATGTAATATGTTGGGTTGTGGGTTCCAGACGACCCAACTTCCAACATTAACACAAGGGTTAAAGAAATTCTAGACCAAGACCGCTTTCTCAACACCAATATCTTGTGCAAACCCAAAGTCCTTTCCTCTCATCCTGATTTTCATACTTCTACCAAACATAGGAGAGTTTAGATCCTTCCTCCCTTCATTCTTCTTTTAACCCTTCTTAACCTCTCTTTTCCCACACCACATCCCTTCCTTCTCTCCGTATAAACTCCAAAGTTTCCTAATTCCTGTCATGCTAATTGGAGCTGACAGACACAGCTAATTATACACAGATAATCTGCTGCATCTGACTAATTATAATTCCCATTAGCTGCCGATAATGCTCATTAGATTAACTTTCTCCAGAAGAAATTGGAAATAATAGGTCGGGCTCAACGCTGCATCTTTTTGGTAATCATACGTGGGGGAGGGGATGTTGTTTGGCAGGCTGGTTGTTCTCGGTGGCCGCCTTGGAAATAGATGCGCCATGTGATCCAAATTAAACCTGATACATCTTGACTGCTCCAGTTGAAATAAAGAGAGACGGCCAAGAAAGCAGATTCCAACATGTCAGCTCGCGTCAGGTCGGATGTGGGCAACATTTGAAGGGACGCTCAGCCGAAAATGTAGCCCTTGATGGTGAAAAAAGAAGTTCGGGGGTGCCCGAGAACCTGCTCGAGTCGTCTGTAGGGTAAAAAAGCAACAGCTTGTGCGTACCTACAATGAGGCATGACAGGAAACAGAAGCTGGCTGCAGTTCATTAGCCAACTCTGTAGCAAAATCACCATAAAACACCAATCACACCGGGTTTTTTTTTCTCTTTCCACCATTTGTGACCCAATCAGTCTGACTGCCCAGGAATACTTCGGTTCAGCACCATCAGGTACCAGCTGCTGCTCCGATTAGAGTTCTGAACATAATTCAGTGGCTCATGAAAGATCACTTTATTAATAACGCCACGAGTGTTGTAAAAAACTGTAGCTAGAATTATTGACTTGAATGTCTGAAAAATATTATCTGTAGTTTTATTTTGCCCTTCTTTTAAAAGTATCATTAAAAAAATAAATGATAGACGATTTTGATTTGAATCTAAATAAATAAGTATTTTGTAAGTCAAATTATTATTTTGATCATTTTCTTTTTTTTTGTTTTATAACGCAAGCTTAAGCAGCAGAAAAATTTACTTCTGTGAACAGAATTCAAGCTTTTTATTTCCTAATAATTCTCACTTCACTATAAATCAAATTTGATTTGTTTGAAGTCAAATGAAAAATTAGTTTATAAAAAGAGGCTTCACTTAAAGAGGCCTATAGAAGAAACTATATCCATATAAATTATTTAAGAAATATGAATTATTTTTGAAACAACTCGATCTGAGGTTCTGCCTTTCACTCCTAGAGTGTGCCGGCCATTTTATGACGTCAACCTAAAGCCGTCCTCATCAGTGTGTCATCCACAAAAAAAACAAATTTAAAAAATATATATTGGCGTACATACAACGCATCTGTAATTTGGCACATACAGAATGGTAATCACCACTGGGCTCATTTTAGAGTGAAATTTGGTTAAAAAAAATGCAGACGACACCAGGTGAACATTTCAGGATTTTAGGGGGGGCTTCCAAAGCCAGCAGATTACCGCTAGCTCGAGCTGTATGTTACAGTTTATAGCCCAAAAAGTAGATTTTTCAAAGCAAGGACCCTTTAAAGAAGCATTCAAAGTAGAAGGTTTTGCGTTTTATATTGAAGACACAAAACAGTTTGAGTACTACCACTTTTATTTAAAATAAATAAAACAAATGCTACTATTTCAGAACGCTGCAGTACCAGGGGCTGCTGTTTACTTTTGCAACGTGAAACTTCATTTAAATTCAACCAGAAATTTCTGCTCTGAACCAGAACTTGTGAACAAAACCACTTTCTTTTCAGTCACTGGCCAGGAATGACAAGAACAGCAACAAGAGAAAGAATTATGGAAGCCCTTTGCTTTGCAATCCTTGCTGGGACAGTTCACCAATTAAACACATAAATTTTGCTAAACAATTTAGAACGTCTAAATCAAAGTCAGATACTACACTTTTTACCGCTACTTTGTTTCGGTGGAGGCATGCCGCAAAGTAGTTCCTAGGCAGACGAGGGCTAAGAGGATACGCTGATAAGTGTTTATGACGTCGAGATTTTTGTGAGTGTGAGTAGCATCAGATTAACAGTTGATTTGATGAGCCTGCATTTATCTGTTTGAGTTTTTTTATCACAAGGACAACATTTAAATGTTTTATGTCTTTTGGCACTAATACCAAGTTGAGGATGACCTTATCCCATACACAGATATGATGTTTGGGTAGCTCTTTAGAATACAGGAGGGTAATAATTGTGTGGTAAAAACAAAAATTGGTAATACTGTGCAATAATATGTAATTTTCTTAATTAAATAACTATAGTTTTATATCTATCCACCTTTTTCTGCTCATCCAGGACCTGGTCGTGGTGGCAGCACTCTAACCAAAGATGTTCAGACTTCCCTCTCCATGGCCACTTCCTCCAGCTTTAGACACCGAGGCGGTCCCAGAATAACCCAGAAACATAGTCTCTCCAGAGTGTTCTGGTCTTCTCCGGGGCCTCTGCCCAATGGAATATGCGCGGAACACTTTTCCAGGTAGTTGTCATGGGTCCCCACTCATGGCTGATTACCTTGTTCAGGTGTGTCCAGCCAATAAGAACATGCCAGAGCAGGGAATGGTGGAAAACATGCAGGAAGGTGGCACTCGAGGACCAGGGTTGCCTACCTAAGTCATGACCATAGGGGAATACTGGAACAAAGATCAACCAGTAGTTTGCTTTTCGGTTCAACTCTCTCTTCACCACAATGGACCGGTACAGCGACCACATAACCCGTCATCGATGTTACGCTCCAGCCCTACAGTCTTCAGCCTCTGCTTCCTCAAGGGAAGGTTTGTCAGCAGGATTGAGGAGATTCCTTTCACTGCCCAACAATGTCCCCATTCGAAGTCAACAGCTCCCCACCTGCACTGAAAACTGCCTGCAGAAAACTGCTTTCCCCTCCTGAGGCGCCAGAGGGTTTGCCAGATCTTCTTTGAGGTCTACCGATAGTCCTTCTTTATGACCTCACCAAACTCCTCCCAGGACAGAGTTAATGCCTCAAACAACCTGGGCTGCAGCTCACTTAGACTGCCTGTACCCGTCGACTGTCTCTGAAGTCCCACAAGCCAGTTTTATAGCCTGGCATTAGTAGCAGTATTGCATGTTTAAATCATACGGTTACGATGGGGTAAGAGAAATCGTAAAACTATGGTAATTTTGCGTAACTACCAAAGTTAAGGCCCAATAGTTGCTTGTTTAGTCAATGCAATGCAATGTTTACGGTAAAAACAGGTTACACCCTGGTATAAATAACGGGTGTATGGTTACAAAGTTTCTTGATTTTTTTTTGTTTTTAATCATTATTCCATTGAAATTTAGAGTTTAAAATCATTTCATTTTACAGTGTTTTTCTCAATGTCACTTGTTTTTTATTGTAATGAAACAAATTGTAACCTGTTTTTTATGCTAATTGTTAATTCTTGCATTTGAATGTCTTGGGGACTGCAGATGGAAATGAGCTCTTAGAGCTACAGTCTGGCACAAAGCATCTTTTCTTTGATTAAAGCTCCTGTACCTAGTCCCTATCAAATAAACTAAAAAAACAAACATAAGATTGCAGAAATATGTAATTAAGATTTCATAAATGCAAAATGACAAAAACTGTTGTGTCTAAGGGACCCTGATTCAATCTAGCTAAAGTCATATATGCCCAAAATTTTAAAGGAACATACGGTGAAGTTGGCACAAATGCCATCTGACTACATGAAACAGTGAAAGCCTCTTCTTTATCGAGCATGGAGAACAATTGGTCACAGAAACTGTGTGTTATTTATTGATGCAGTGGGACTTTGAGGAGCCCGCAGCCTGGCTAACACAGAGCTCCTAAAAACCCACAAATAAGATATTGATCGGGTTGAGAGGTGAGAAAAGAGAGAAAAAAGTTGTATTTAACCATGAACTACTTCACTTACTCTATCGAGTGGTCGGCGTTCTCTCTCTCACTGCTCGTCTCTTTCTTTTTCCCAGCCGTCCACGTTTAACGCTGAATGTTCCTATGACAACCCATCAAATCATCTGCTCGGAGCAGAGCTGATGGCACCTCGGGGTGCTGAAATGAAAAGAGTAATCTAACCCGTAAGACAGGGCAGGTCAATATGCTCAGAAATATCATTTTACTCTGTGATAGGACAAAAGAAAGAACTCTGGATCTTCTCTATTCAGCTCAGAGAAGAGAGCTCCCGCCACCACACGACTGTCTGAGGGATAAAAGACAGCTAAGAACATCTTATGTCTTCAGGTTTTCATGAACTGCTTTAGTCTGATGCTGCGCTCATGCCAGGCTCAAAAACAAGCAACTACTTTCAATGAAAATACTATGGAAAAGCACGTAAATGGACGTTTAGGGGTTTCACGTTCAAAACTCTTGCATTCACGCGTCGCTACCAAGGATTTTACATCTGTTTTCAGGCTCTACAAACATGTGACCATTTGACAGGCATTGGAAGTTAAACCAGTTGAACTTTGACCAATCAAGGACTCGGTTTTCATAGGGCAACCCATGTTAGGTTAACCCATTGTCGTCCCATATTGAAGCATGGTTAAAGAAAACGTCTATTTTTGACGTTTTGGGTGTCTCCAACTTGTCATTTTTTGACGTGCTGGCTGCTTTGATCAAATCAAAGCTCCTTAACTCCACGCCGCAAACCGGTACCAGTCCGTTACCAGGACATGGACCGCACTGGTATCCTAACCTTAGCCCAGGACTGGACGCAGACTGGGCTAGGGTTAGAGTACAGTGTTAGGATGCGAACAGGTCTGGTGCCCTGAGGTTTAGTCTGTGACCGGTACCATGCCCAACAAAATGACTGGATTGATTGGAACTCCTGATTTAATATGGTAATTTTGTCGGACGTAGAACTGGCCGCAGACTGGGGTAGGGTAGGGTTAGGGTACGGATCCCAGCTGTGACCTGAGGTTTAGTCCACGTCCGGTACCATGTCCGACAAAACAACTGGACCCCTGATTTGATTGGAACCCCTAATTTAATCTGGTCGTTTTGTCAAACACGGTACCGGACACAGACTGGGCTATGGTTAAGGTACTGTGTTAGGGCACCCATCCAAGCCACGTCCATTTTGTTAGACGTGGTTCTGGATGGAGACAAAATTTTTGGACACTGCTGGGATCAGTGCCCTAACACGGTACCCTGACCTTAGCTCAGTCTGCATCCGGTGTTGTGTCTGGAACCAGTATCGATCCATGTCTAGTACTGGGTTAAGATTAGGGTAGTGGTGCAGTCCATGTCCCCTGTACCAGACTGGTACTGGTTTGTGGCCCAGATGTTGAGGAGCCTTGATTTAACTGGAACAGCCAGAACGTCCATTTTTGATGTCCTGAATCATGTGTCAGTATGTGATGAGTTGGGAATGAGAATATGTTGGATAGTGATGTATGGGTAGTGTCCTTTTTACTTCACGGAATTGCCACTAGTTTGAAAATTGATCACAAAGGGGAATTTGATAATTACTGGAATGATATGACACCAAGTCTTATTAATGGGAATCGAGCTGTGAAAGAAACGAGCTAGGTTTGCAATATTTTTCACCAAGCCTCTTCCAACTGTAGGTAAATGCACTAGTGTTGGGTAGCAAACACCAAATTCTAAAAGAGCATTCAAGAACCCAAGTTTACCACCTTCTTAAACACGTGTCGTATGTAGTATTTTATTCTGGTTTTTTTTTGTTTTGTTTCACAGACAAATTGACGCTGTATTTACAGACCTTTTACTCGCAACTACAGAGACTTAGCACTTGGCTTTGCACCTTTGACTTATTTAAATTGAGAAAAACAAAACACACAAAGCTGCATGATTTTCCATTTAACTGAGAGAGGTGTACGAACGTGCGACAGCCTCATCACAAGTCGTGTGATGTGGAGCAAAGTCAGAGTGTTGCTGCCAGTGAGCTGGTTCACTGAAGATAACGTGAAAAAGCCAACGTGGGCCAGGACGGCCTGTCATCGTTGATGAAACAATTAACTGTTTCATGTCATTCCAAAAAAAAAAAAAAAATTAGAACTTGAAATAATTTGGGAACATCTCCACCTTGTAGTCTTGTGGAAAAGGTGGTAAAGTAGTAATCGAAATATGCAATAGTTTCTATTGACATTTTTCTTGTGGCGAGGCGAAAGTTTGTTTTCACTGAAGTTCACCACTGTGATATGAAACCGACTACTTTAAACTGTCAGTCTACTCGTTTTCTTCTTCCTGATGTTTCTCTAATTACCTGATTAAATGCTTTGCCCACAAAAAACTTCAATTTCCGATATGTTGAATCATTTTCCAATTATTGCAATCCAGTTTTAAGTAAAAATTCCCAGAGTACTCTACTACTAGAAAAAAGGAACACAAGAAATAAAGTCCGACCCTGATTAGCTTTTGACCTAGTTGTCTTCTAATTATAATCACTGTTTTTAGCCAAAATCAAAAACCTTTCCAGGACATAGTGTCTGCAGAGCGGCAGTAGTTAGTAAGAAATTTGCTTCTGAGTTGTGGGCAGGAAAGTTAGCGAAGAATAAGTCCACCCCCCTTCCCATCAACCATAGCTGAGAGGTCTCTGTTTACACACTCTACTGCTAGCTTACAGCCCCTCACACCCCCAACCTAACATTACTGGTGCAACAAAAATGGCGAACAATATCTGAGCTATCCACCTGTACAGTTTAGATCCAGATGCCAGCCCAGACAAGGAAAACAAAGACGTTCATGGATCTATTCATCTACAAATGGATGCATCAAAATGAATTGGAGCAGGAAGCTTGTGTTTTTTCTTTGTTTCAAATACAGTTTCTTTTAAACTGCATTTTTTTCCTAAGTCACACAAAAAAAAAACACTTACAAATGCAGTTTTGAACGAAAATTTCTTAATATATAGTATAACCCTGACCCAAACACTAATATTCATGGGTATGGGTTTTTGAAGAGTAAGCATAATATTAATATGCTTTCCAACACTCGAGTTTCTATTTTTACTGAGGATGAATTCTCTGAACAAATGAGAAAGGAATGCTGGAAAATGACACACCTTCATTTGTTTTGGTTTACTTTCATCCTGCACCATCAAAGAAGATCAAAGGAATTGAAGATCAAAAGCGGCAGAAACATCGTGTAGGCTAATAGTTAGTTGTCTTGAGGGAAAAAGCACCTTAAACTAGCAGCATCCAGGTTAAAATTAAAGCACAAAGGAAGACTAGCTCATTCTACTAGAAAAGGGGCATTCACAGACTCAACTTACCCCAATACCAACAACACATTGTTAACCATTTTCTTATTTTATTTTCACTTTTTAAAGGCATCTCAACTGCTATCCTTGGTCTAGTTTTGCTTTAGGGAAGGCTAAATAATTAACCACCAAAACACCAGAGTTCACAGCACTATTCTAATATATGAAAGACTTTGTGTCATATAATTACATTTTAGAATTTATGCATTTTCCTCCATGATCAATTAACAGTTCGCACTTCCGTAAAAGAAAAAAGAACACCCTGATTAGTCAAAGTTTGTCCTGGTTTAACTTTCAACATTTTCAATGGCAGTGCATTTGGTATGTAGAGACTGAAAACTGTCTTAAAAATGTGCATAGCTATGTGTGAACCCAGAAAAATTATTTGCGTTTGCAAATAATTTTCATTGGAAGTGGTCACTTGAACATAGTTTGTAAAAAATATCTTTCGAGTCAAAAGGAATTGGACAACGTAACCAAACAGCTCAGTGTAAAAGTAGCTGAGATGTAGTTGAAAAGAAATGTACAAAAAAACTCTTGATTTTAAAGTGTTGTGTGTAAAGTCAGAACTTGTCTTGTTGGGTGAGTTACCATCAACTCAATCAGCAAAACAAAAGACATAACTGTGGACTTCAGAAAGAAACACATATTACCCACAATCAAGGACAGCGTTTGTGAAAAGCACCAAGTTCCTGATGTATGTCAAAGCAGGAGGAGAAGACCCCCACACTCACCACTTTCCACAGCTATTGAGAGCAGCCTCACCAGTACCAGTCTGGTATGGAAGCTGTTTGGACTAAAAGACCCTTTGGAGAGTGCGGAGGAATCCAACTTTACCTTTAAGACCCATAAACATCTCGCTGAGGCAGAAGAACCATCAACACAGTCAAGGACACCACCTGCCCGGCACATAGACTGTTCTCCATTTATTGTCTGGCTAACACTAACGCAAGCTGTGGTGCATTACAAATAAACAGAGGAACGACTTTTTCCAGCAGGCCATCCACCTAATCAGAGGACTTAAAATAATCCCATGAACATGACTAATAAAATAAATGGTGTTTAGTTATAGTGCTTTTCTACCTTGCTTTATGGCCCAGAGAACTTTACAGTCTGATCCCGCTGCCGAACACTGGCGCCAACCTATAACCACCAGGAGCAATGTGTTCAGTGTTTTTCCCCAAAGACACTTCGACATATGGACGGGCAAGGCAGGAACTGAACCTGCGACCTTCTGATCAGAGGTCAACCCAGACATCACTGTCGCCCTGTGGTGCTGTATGCTTCTTGTTGATATTATACTGTGTGTAATTACATTTACTGACGTTTTTGATGTTTGTAGAAATACAATTTTGACCATGCAGTGGGATGTATGTTACATAATATGATTGAAAATATAGTTCACTTTGACTTCTTATCATTCTGCATATCATGGTGCAGGAAGATTGCAGGTTGGGTTCCCTCCTTGCCAGCTCATGTGGTAGTTATAGGTTGGCGCCATTGTATGGTAGCAGAGAGTGAAAGTGTCTGTGTGGGTGAATGGAACAGTGACTATAAAGCTTTTAAGAAGTGCTGGTGGAGGACCCCATATGCAAGAGACCAGGCTTGATGATAGGGACTTAAAACATTTAATAAATTGCCCCAAACAAGACAAAAATCCATGGAAAAACAAAAATGGTGACAAAACAGAGCAAATGACCTGACAATGATGAACCAGACACTTAAATAGACTGAGGTTGATTAACTAAATTAAAACAGCTGTGAATGATTTTAACGTGAACATGGTGAGACTGACAGGGAAAACAGAACATAACAAAACCAAAGCATAGATTCCTAACAGTACCCCTCCCAAAAAAGGAAGTTCCCAGATGCTCAAAACATCCAAGAGGAGGGGACCGTTACAACCGTTACTACCAAAACAAAAACAAGCCAGCAGATGTGAGGAAATCGGAACCACTCCTAAGGCACAGGCAAGAGAGGGGCAATCCCAGCAACTCTCCCCAGGAACGAAAAACACGAAGGAGCGGCCCCGGTGACCCTCCTCCCCAAATAGTGATGCACACACATCTACAGGACCCTCTAGTGGTTGCTGTTATTTATTTTGAAAAAAAGTCAGATGTAAATCGCACCTGAGGGTAACGCCTGGTTCACACTGGACGCGGAAGCGCCGCGGATTGGCACGGAACGGAGGCTCCTTCCATTCAGCGCCCTTGTTAACCTTTGGTGTGGTTCAAACCAGGCGCAGAGCACCGCGGTCCTCAGAAGGCTCGTGCCGTGCAGCGGATCATTTCACCGTCTGGTCTATTTTGTGTGTGAGCGATCCGCGTCAATTCTGGCTGGAATTTACATCAAGATACATGAGACAAATCTGGTATATTTTCAAAATATAACTGATTTTTCACAATAAACACCACGATTGACAAATGCAATCATGTTTTTGTTCTAAACAGACTGTGGAGATGAAAATAAACATACAAACACAACACACACACACTTCTCTCTGTGTAAATTATGGAACTGTGAGCCTACTATCTACTTGCTTCTTCTTAGCAGAAACATGTGGTAATATTTTTAGGTTGTTAACTTACCCATGATGGCAAAAACAAAAAAAAAATGTAGCAGAAGCGCCTGTCAACCGTCGCGGAAATATGTGCGTCTGTATATATACATATACATATACATATACATATATATATATATATATATATATATATATATACACATGTGTGTGTGTATATATATATCTATATATATACACATATATTTATACTATACTATATACATATGTGTGTGTGTGTATTTATGTATATACACATATATACACATATATTTATACTTTACTATATATATATATATATATATATATATATATATATATATACACACACACACACACATCCGGCGCACTCCACTTTGCAGCACTTCCGCGTCCAGTATGAACCTAGCGTATGTTGCAGCTCCGGACAAACTATGCAAAAAAATATGGCATATACTATTTACCAATAAGACAACAGTATTTTTGTGTTTTTAACTGTATTCAAAGGTTTGGCTTTAGATTTAAATTTCTTTACCAACTATAAAAACTTGCAGAGCTTAAAGTGCAACAGTTAGCTTTATGTGCTTCTACAGAGCAAACATTTTATATACAACTCCATAAGCTCTCATCAGTGGTCATGGCAGGAATGGGGTTTGTGCTGAGGGCGACGCGACAGGTGATGCTCTCCGTTTATCAGCCAGGAGAGCCTTGTGTGATTCAAGTCTAACGTCCCCGCCTGCCTTTCGTCCGCCGATGCCGCCCGGCTCTTGCGGGAACCTTGATGAGAGGTACAATAAGCACCTTAAGAGGTGCTTAGAGGCTCTAACGACGAGCTTGAGTGAGCGGCGCGAAACGGGAGGACAGGGAGCCTGCCGCCAGAGTGAAGAGCCCCAGCCATCAAAATAAAGTACACCCCTGACCCCCCTTTTGTGCTTCACTGCAGTCAGTCAAACACACATACATAAGTAAGTGCCCTTCATCAGAGGGTTTATTTCATTCTGTCTCTCAGTTTGTTCTCTTTAAACTCTTCAGCTTGCTCTTCATTCCACATTTCTGGCTTATTATCGAGTAAAATGCAACAATAACCAACCCCCACTGTGCCGTCAATCTGTCCCTCCTCTGATGTCTCTTCTCCATTTGTATTTTCCTCGCCGCGCGTGGCTGCTGCAATGATGCGGGATGTCTATAAGGGGAAACAACACATGGAAGTTTTTTTTTTTTAAAGCCATCCCGGCTGCTTTAAATGAGCTCGGAGTTAAAGAAAGAGTGTGCCATCGCGTCTTATTTGCATGAGCAGACAGAAGGTTAATAACACAAACCCTGCTGTGACAAAGGAGAAAGAGAACTAAGAGCTGGCAGGAGGGGTGGAAAGTGCTGATCCTCCACTTCTGTCTCCCACAAACTCAAACGAGACACAAGGGAGGAGCTCGGGAGTAATTATATCCTCAGATATGCCATGGCTCTCCTGCACCTTATTTGCCTAAATGCATCCTGAGATGAACTAGTAGCATTAGCAGCAACTGCATATGTGGAAGTGTTTGTCATGTTCAACCAGGAGCAGCTGGAAACGGCAATAGTTTAGAAATATCTATCTATGCGGTTATTTAGATGGCACCTGAACGGGTGCACAGAAACTAAAGTCAGAGCCTCCAGTTCTGTCAGGTTGTGATGAAATGCAGCACACAGATAATGAAAATATTCAACGACACAAAAAACTAATATAATTAAAAGTTTAGCTAAATTTTGGTGAATTCCTTAAATAGTACTTGTATTCTCAATACAGCAGCTGATATAATTCAATTTTTGCCAACTAGAGTCTCTAAATCAAACGTTTGAACTTTTTTGGGTTTATTTTTTTATTATTTAAGGAGAAATTAGCTTTGTTACCAAAATGTCAAGAAATATCTCAACTATGTTAGCTATGGCAGCTGTCGCTACAAATTAAGCTAGTAAGTGCTAAAAAGCCTGGTAGTTAACCTCAAGACTGCCTGCCATCAGAAAAAAGTATTTATCAAAGGCAGGAACAAAATAAATTGAAAAATCTTTTCAATCTTTCTAGAAACAAAAGTTCCTTCAGAAATGGAAAAAGTTATTGCAATGCTAATACCAGGAATGTGACGCACTATAAGAATGGGTGTTCACACTGGACAGTTGCTATCCAATACTTCCACGTCTTTACAGTTGGAAGAGCCTTGAAGAAGCAGTCCAGATCTCACTAATTCTTAGCTTTTTCTTTCACAGCTGTATTTTAATATGTGAATATATATATATTTCTTCTTCATGATCAATTTTCAAACAGTTGGTATTTCCATGAATTAAGAAGGACGTCATCCATACGTCTCTTCCAAATCTGAGTCTTTGATTGGTCAAAGTTTGACTTGGTTTTACTTGCAGTACGCGCTCAGTAGTTTTGTACATAGACCCTGGAAAAAGACTTGGAAACTTGAGTTACCACACTTGATTGCAAGAGTTTTAGGTCACACCATGTTCATGTCAGGAACTGGTGATGTAGGAACAAAACATACAGGAGGTTGGATTCAGTGGCAGAAACGTAAGCATTTAATAAATGCCGGCCCTAGAGGCCTGGAGTTTGACACCTCTGGCATAAAGAATATAGAAACACCAACTTCCACTTCCTGTCTTCCAACCAGTTATTTAAAAGTAGTCAAATAAAAACGTGCAGAACAAAAAATGGTATTAAAAATAATTCTTAAGACTTGAGACTTGACTTAAAGTTACAAATAGACTTGTGTCTTGACTAAAAATGACAGATACACATTTGGGATTTGACTAGAATTTAAAACTAAAGATTTGAAATTTAACTTGAAATTCCATCCCAACACTTGAGACTTGACTTAAAGTTACAGCTAAAGACTTGACACTTGAATTGAAGTTACGGCTGAAGACTAGAGACTTGACTTAAAGTTACAGTTAAAGACTCAAGACTTGACTTGAAGTTACAGTTAGACTTGAGACTTGAATTGAAGTTACGGCTGAAGACTAGAGACTTGACTTAAAGTTACAGTTAAAGACTTGAGACTTGAGGGTACAGTTAAAGACTTGAGACTTGAAGGTACAGCTAAAGACTAGAGACTTGACTTGAAGTTACAGCTAAAGACTTAAGACTTGAAGGTACAGTTAGACTCGAGAATTGACTTGAAGTTACAGCTAAAGACTAGAGACTTGAGTTGAAGTTACAGTTAAAGCCTCTAGACTTGACTTAAAGTTACAATTAAAGACTTAACACTTGACTTGAAGTTACTGTTAAATACATAAGACTTGACTTGAAGTTACAGCTAAAGACTAGAAACTTGACTTAAACTTACAGCTAAAGACTAGAGACGTGACTTAAAGTTACATCTAAAGAGTCGAGACTTGACTTAAAGTTACAGCTAAAGACTAGAGACTTGACTTGAAGTTACTGTTAAATACATAAGACTTGACTTAGAGTTACATCTAAAGAGTCAAGACTTGACTTAAAGTTACAGCTAAAGACCTGATACTTGACTTGATATAGAGCTAAAGACTTGAGACTTGGTTTAAAATTACATCTCAATACTTGATGCTGGACTTGAAATATATCTAGAGACTCTAGACTTAACTTGAAATTTCAAACAAAAACTATGAGAAATAACTTGAAAATTGCATCTCAAGTCTTTAGACTTGACTTGGAACTTCCACCAATAGCTTTGGTCTTGATTTTGAATCAAACTCAAAGATGTAACTTGGAGCTTCAAAACAGAACTTGTAGGTAATCCGTGTAAACGACTAGTTAGGTAGAACTATCAGTGGCCGTATTTGCAAAAGAACTTCTCCCTCAATCTAAAGCTCATCGTAGATGAGCAGACAAACATTTAGAAAGGTCAAGTTGAAAAAATAAAGCCAAATATCTAACATATTTGTAGCAAAGCCTTGAATTGCAAAAGTTTCTTTAAGACATCTCCCTTATTGCAGCTGAATGCAGCAGTTCTGAAGCCACCACAGGGAATTGATCAACGGACGAGTCGGTTCCTTCCCCGCTCCGGTATAATTAAGCTCTCTATTTCAGGACTTTCGTCTCTTTTTTTTTTTTTGCTGTTTTACCTCAGCTATCTTCTTATCTGTACCCTTGGATCGTACCATCCCAGATACAAGTGAACTGGGAATACGGACACGAATACTTTTTTAAAGTCAAACTCAAAAATACCCACTTCAAAAGTTTTTTTTTTCTTTCCTTCCCTTTGGTTCGTCCACAGTGGGACATATCTGCACTGCAGTGCTTGGGCTGGGACGGCTTTTCAAATGAATGGTAAAAAATAAAAAAGTAGCCATCAAAATGTATAGTTCAGATAATTAAAACACGGTAAAAACCCAGGAGCAGCAAAAGCACACAGAGACACACTAACAGCCTATAAATAGAGGGGATCCATGGCAACCTGAGAATTGTTGTTTGCCGTCACATGCTGCTGAGAGCGAGACAAGAGTGGGGACTTAAATAACACTGGGAGATTGGTTTGTGTGAGAGGCAAAGTCAAAACAAATTACGCCTTTTCCATCACCACGGGCCTGCCGGTAAAGCATCTGAAATAGCTTTGTGCCTGGGGACATTTTACCAATGAAGGAATATGGCGGCGACATCCTCGGAGGAACTTAAAAAACAAAAGGATGAGGGACGGAGGAGAGGATTGGCAAAGAGAGGGTTTAGTTTTCCCGCGGATCACAGGTGGCGACTTGACCACCCAACTAACCCTTATCACTTTATCTGTCTCCATCCCTTCCGCCCGCCGCCCGTCCCTTTCCATTTCACCGCGAGGTGTGCTATCAAATTGAATGTGTTGAAAAAGGGAGAAATACCATCATGCATTGTTTTGTTTTCTTTTTGTTTTTTTAAGGGAGCGAGGGGGGAGGCGTAAATAACATCTTTGTTCAAACATAATGAATATGGAATCCTCTCACGGGGCAAACCCGGACAGTTTTATCCAATTCCTATCTACTCCAGCTTGTTGATTTAACTTGTTTATCAGGTAAACAAGTGGGAAAGATTTTTTTTCTACTCTCCATTTACGCTGACCTTCAACAAACCTGCTCCTGCTTTGCTTTTTAAAGTCCCACTCCAATCATCTTTTGATCTATCGTGAAAGCATTCTCAAGCGTTCTTTTAATTATGATTTGCTGTTTTTAGGCAAAAATTTGTTTTTAAAATTGCTGTTTTCGAGGAGATAATTTCTGCAATAGTTCATTAGAAATTCTGAATTGTCAGCTCAGTAGGGTGGAGTGAGCCTGCCTTCGTTTCCCATCATCCATTTGTTTACACAATCTCCCACTAGCTTACAGCCCCTCACACCTCCAATCTAAAGCTGCGTTCATACCAAATGAGATTCTAGTTGGCCGTCTCTCTTTCGACAAATTTGCCATTTTGACACCTGTCCAAAAAATCTGTTCAATGTGCCCAGACACCTGTGGGAGGAGCTACCACCCAATGTTTTTAGTCTGATCGCTACATGGAGAGGTGTCTAAGTACCGTATTTTTCGGACTATAAGTCGCACCGGAGTATAAGTCGCAGGGGCCAAAAAATGCATAATGAAGAAGAAAAAACCATACATAAGTCGCACTGGAGTATAAGTCGCATTTTTTTCAAGTAATTTATTTTACAAACTGGTTGAAAAAAACGATATTACATCATCCTGGAAGGGAAGTTATAACATTCATAAGTGAATAGAAAACAGGCTGAATATGTGTCAACACATATTCACATATTAGCATCATGAAAAAAACGAAAAGGTGTAGCATTTATATAACATAACAGTTTTATTTAACTATAGCCTCAAGAACTCATCAACTTTGTATCTTTACTGTAATTAATTGCACGCAATCTCACTCCATATCACTAAATCAGTTAAATTCTTCGTCCTCTGTGTCACGTCTGAATAACTAAAGTAAATAAAGTAATTGCAAAGATCACTATAAGAGGGCACTCTAGACTTACGGTCCATATCTCATCATTAAAAATTCGTATATAAGTCGCACTGGAGTATAAGTCGCAGGGACATTCAATCTATGAAAAAAACTGCGACTTATAGTCCGGAAAATATGGTATATATCTCATTTACAATAAAAGGAAGACATGGATGCCGTTTAGAGATCAGAATAAGTTATTTTAAAGTGTTCTAAAAAAAAACTATGTCTGGGTTCATGAGATCATTCAGAGATTGATCCAGTACGGTGAGGTTCACTCCTGCATCTTTCTGTGGCGTTTCCATGTCTGTTAACCAATTTGATGGCTTGTTGTCCGAGAAAGTAAGTCAGAGAGGGGAAAAACATAAATAAGAATACAATTAGAGGATCATTTCATTATAGAGTCAATAAAAATAAGAAATATATCATAAAGTTCAGGAGGCCCAAGCAGCTGGAACCTCCCCATGCCACAGTGGCTCTCCGTTTCCTCGCCAGCCGGCCTCCTGGGGGCCAACGTGGGGGGCGCGCTTGCTCCAGCCCCATGGATCCTGTGACAGACTGACAACCTGTCCAAGGTGTACCCCATCTCTGCAAGAAAATGGATGGATGGATACAATCAGATTAATCTTCCATATTGGATTTGTACTCTGCCTACTGATCGAGTCCCAAAGCTGAGTCTCAGAGTGGTTCTGGCCTCGACCTTGACAAAGTTCCAATTTTTGAACTCCAGACGCAGAAATCGTGCCACGATGCTTAACCCTTGTGCTGTCTTAGGTATGTTGACCTTGGGAGTGGAATGGGGTCATCTGGACCCCACAAGACAGTGCGCTTTACTTTTTTTTCCCAATGATTTTTAATTTTCACTGTTGTCCGTGGAAAACATGAAATCCAGTCCACTTTTGTCCACATTTGTCATGGGAAGGATAACATAAGGGTGGGGTCATCTGGACCCCGTGAGATAGCACTAGGGTTATGACACACTGCTGCCAGACAGACCCACCACGCCTAACACCCAAATTGTCACAGGACCACAGATCATCTCTGTACTTTGACTTAACATTGAAACTTGACGCACCGCTTATGCTAGGTGTGAACACAGCTTTACATTACCAGTGCAACAAAACTGGAGAGCAATATCGAAGCTATCCATTGTGATCTGGCAATTGTATTTTCTACATAACAACTGCAAGCTTTTTCAAACTGCATTATTTCATCTGCTTCTGATTCACAGTCATTTGAATACTCAGAAATAAAATTTTAAAATGACTTTTCCTTATTTATGTCCTCCATCTTGAGATAAATGCTACAAGAACATGTCAAAAACACAATTCTCATTAGAGCGGGTTTTTAATGCTAATAAACTCTGGAAAAGTACGGGCGCTGCACTTTCCCATCATCCTCTTCTTTTTCCCCCCTATCAGAGCTGAAGATATTTATCAGTGCTCTTAATTGATTTTTTCTTTTTTCCGCAAGATAAAGTAATCTGTTGCAATTGTTTGAGTTGTGTATCTGCATTTGCTCTTCGTTAATTTATACCTAGCGTGTAATTTATCAAGCTATTAAACGCAGAAACCCTACGGCTCTGCGCCCACCCCCCCGGAGGAAGGGGGGGTGGGGTGGCTTTGGTGACTGGTGCGCTATTGCTAAAGGGGCTGGGAGCGAGCCAGGCGGTGTCAACTGGCAGATGGATGGCGGCGCGCATGCCAGCCTCGCATCGACTGGACGCTACCAGCCGGGCTCATTTAAAAGTAACAGCGAGGATGAATGGGGCAAGGCGAGCTGGCACTAAATGCTAATGCCACGAGATGAGACGCACATGTAATCACTGCAAGGATAAAAGCACCTTTATGAGGTCGAGAGCACTTAGATTTATTAACAAACCAGGAATAGAATGAACAGTTCAGGATTTAGAGGAGCTGTTTCTAGGAATTTAAATAAGCCAAGCATAAACAGATTGCACCTCTTAACTAAATAAACAGAAGAATAAAAAGGTAAGGCAAAGTATTTATTGTTTTTCTTGGCTGCATTAAAAGAAAAATAATGTTTTTTTTTCAGGCTTGGAGGAAAAACGGAGACATCATTTGTTGAAATTCAGTCAAGATGGCATTTCACTGATGACATGTTTGCATTAACTCCAAAATCTGTTGTTTTTGTGAAGAAGTGATAGGGGAGAGGGGAGGGGGACACTATGTTTTGTTATCTGTGAAAATGGCAGTCAAAATTAAAACGGAAAAAAAACTGTAAGTTTTTAAAAGGCTAAAGCAGCCAGCAAAAAGGGTTAAACGGTTGAACAATTAAGGGGCATATATCATGAAAAATGTACTACTTTTTGAGCTTCTAAGTGTAAAATATTAATTCTTTACTTTAAACAATTTCAAAGTGGTATTCTGAGTGGTTCATCCTCTAAAAACCCGTGCTCTGAGCACCAGCCCCTCCCATACCAACAGAACCCAAGAGCCAATGTCAAAAAGTGAGAACAGTCCCTTCCAGAAAGAGTCTACGCTGCCAGAACTGACCCCCAGGTTAATAAAAACACCCAATTTCTCTGCAAAGCTAGTGGAGCTCAGCTACTAGCTTAGCTGATAGCTGAGCCGCCAGATTCGCCACCTAGCCGCTAGCTTCACCACTTAGCCACTAGCTTCGCCAGTCAGCTGGCAGTGCTCAGCCATATAGTTTGAAATCCTCTTCAGGTTTGTCATTTGTATTACATGATAGTCCAAATGGTTGTGGTTTTAGCTTGCTAATGTTAGTATCAATTCAAAAGCAAAACAAACAACACGCTGCTGTCCTCTGATTGCTCTCTGTGACGAATAAACCGTGGTGTCCTTGGATCAGCATTGACACTCTCGGGTCTTAAATCTTGACTTCCAAGTCCTGCGACTTGTTTACAGATGTACTGAACAAAGGTGGAAACATAGTGGAAAGTTTTGGCTTTTTAATGAGGGAGGGCCATATGTGTTAATCCAGTGTCTCATTGTGGGATTAAGGACATCAGATTATCCTGTCTACGTGTCGCTTGAAAAATCCAATAACCTAAGAAATGAGCAAACAGCGCTGCACGGTGGCGCAGTGGTTAGCGCTCTCGCCTCACAGCGAGAAGGCCCCGGTTCGAATCCCGGCTGGGACCTTTCTGTGTGTGAGACCCAACATCTACTATCTTGATGCTCAGAGTTGACAGCTGGATCGGGCAGTAAGATAATAAATGATGCCTAAACAAGGCCTGTAACAGTCATGGTACTTGTGTTGTAACTAGGGCTGTCAGATTTGTCGCGTTAAAAACGCATTAATCTGACGCCGACAATTTTTTTGACGCATTAATCGCGGACTTTCTCATACGTGCCTTTCCATACCGCGCGCGCGGGCGTCCCGCCCTTTAACTCACCGGCTGCTCTCACTAGATCACGGGCGGGTCTCCAACCTCCGAGCTGCGAGCTAAAACCGGCCGGCGCTAGGACCTGGAGAGCTCCTGCACTCTAACCCGGCTCCGGTTTGCGTGGTCCAGTACCACGTCTGGTGGTACCGGCTCGCGTCCGGCGCCGCGTCCCGAGAGCTGCGCACCCCCGACGTTCCGAACAGCAAGCGCACCGGGGGCGTTTTAAATGTTCTGGAGGTTTAAGCGTGATCCAACCCCAGCATAGTGGTCTGTC
>NC_050534.1:7550081-7563143 GCF_002922805.2 Oryzias melastigma
ACTTTTTTTTAATGATTGTCCACCTTTACTAGTGTCCAATGACAGACATGAAGTCTTGTCCACCTTTGTCATGGAAGGGCTAACACCTCAATGTAAGGGTGGGGTCATCTGGACCCCAAAAGATAGCACGAGGGTTTAACATGTTGAATGCGGGTTCTTGAACACGCTTTAGCATATGGCGTTCACACTGGACTGTTAATACCCGGTATGGCGGTCGACTTCTGATCGGAAGATTGTGGGTTTGGTTCCCCACTTGTCCGCCCATGTGTCGAAGTGTCCTTGGGCAAGACACCTAACCCCGAATGGCCTCTGGTGGGAGGTTGGCGCCAGTGTTCGGCAGCGGAGCCACCACCAGTGTGTGAATGTGTGTGTGAATGGGTGAATGGGTCTGTGACTGTGAAGCGCTTTGGGCCCTCGAAGGAGGGTAGAAAGCGCTATACAAGTATACGCAATTGACCATTTTACCAAGTTCGAGTCACTTATTGGTCAAAGTCCGAGTGTTTTAGCTTTCAATGCATGTTCAAAGGCCATGTGTTTTGTACTTGTAGACTAAAAACGAGCGTCATGACGTGTGCATGCAACATTTTTGAATGCGGAGGCCAGAAACATATCTATACCTGCATTTTAATAGACCAGGGGGTGCAGTTTGGGAACTCCTGATATAGACTACTTATCGGAGGTGGCTACTTGAGCACGCATTGTCGAGGCTAGGATGCATGTAGCATTAGCAAAAAGAAGAATGACTTCCATACACTCATCATGTGACACTAAAGAGACTTTCATGTCAACTGCTTAACGGATAAAAAAGACCCGTATGCTAAAAGTTAAATGAGGATAAAGCAAAATGTTGAAAAAAAAAAAGGGTTATTTTAGGGCTGTCAGATTTGTTGCGTTAAAAACGCATTAATCTGACGTGTGCTTGACGCCGACAATTTTTTTGACGCATTAATCGCGGACTTTCTCATACGTGCCTTTCCATACCGCGCGCGCGGGCGTCCCGCCCTCTAACTCACCGGCTGCTCTCACGAGATCACAGGCGGGTCTCCAAACACCGAGCTGCGAGCTAAAACCGGCCGGCGCTAGGACCTGGAGAGCTCCTGCACCCTAACCCGGCTCCGGTTCGCGTCCAGTACCACGTCTGGTGGTACCGGCTCGCGTCTGGCGCCGAGAGCTGCGCACCCCCGACGTTCCGAACAGCAAGCTCACCGGGGGACCTTTTAAATGTTCTGGAGGTTTAAGCGTGATCCAACCCCAGCATAGCGCTCTGTCTGCCGGCATATTCATGACGTGAGCTCCGCTGGACACGTCGCTGCATCGAGCTGCAGCCAGAGAACGCGGCGGCAGTAACAGACTGTCAAACTATCCACAGTGTATCCCGCTTTTCTCAGTCTTTAATGTTTTAAAAACAAAAGTTCATTGGAAATGATAAATCTCTATTTCATTGATTACTGTAGTTCAGCAGAGGAGGAAAAGATTTGGTCCTGACAAAAAATGAACATGAAAATGGAAATGTTATTTTTTATGTTTTTTTATTTTATTTTACTGAACGTTGGTTGAAGTTTTGAATTTAAAATGCCCTTCACTTGCATTTGGGCTTTTGTTAGGCATTTTATGTTACAGCCTTTTATTGTTAAGAAAGTTTATCTCAATACAATGTTACAAAATAAAGTATTTCTGATGAAAACTATTAATTTTGTCATTCTTGTTTTCATAATTAATGTAGAACTACTAAATTCCACGAACCACACATTTTTTTTCCTTAAAAAAAGGCCAAATGTAAATTTGCGATTAATCGCGAGTTAACTCTGGACAATGCGATTAATCGCGATTAAGAATTTTAATCGCCTGACAGCTCTAGTTTATTACATACAAACCTACTGAAACACAGTACAAACATACATGCATACATAAATATATGTGTATTTATGTAAAAGGATTGATGTAAAAGCAATAATTACAATCCACTGAAATCCATCAAGAGGAAATCGTTGCATTTAGCAACATCTTTTTTTTTGTTCTGTCTGTTGGTTCATGACAATTAGGGATTGCAGGGACAGGAACTGCAGAAGCATTGCTGGGATTGAGCTGTAGACCCGGAGGGCAAGTGTCCTGCTCGTCTTTTAGATACACCTGCTCCACCTGCTACCTGAACCTCGTGTGCACCGACGATAAGAACCAGCGAGACTGCAGTCGATTGAAAAAGGGAGGACAATGACCCCTGAGGACTGCGACAGGACACCCTCGCTGTAGACGGTGGGGATAATGACCCACACTCCACATCAGAAAATCCCATTCTAACCCCCACCGAGCTTAAATGTCAGGGACTTTGGGAGACATCTTTTGGATGTGGAGAAAGGACCACCGGGTTGAGGGGACCTTTACCCCAGGAGTGCTCCTTCTACAACTTCTTTTTATGGTTTCTGTTCTGTAAGCCTGCTTGCAACACGGATTTGGGTTTACATTTGAATTATTTCAGCTTTGGCAACAATACGTTCATGTGTTCTCTCCATACAATAGTGAGGAAATCAAATACTGCAGGATACATTAGAAAAGTCATCGTTACGTGCTCATCCTCCACATTGTCCCCGGAGGCGCCACTAATGACAATCACCATTTTTGAGTCCTTTTTCATGTGCAACTAAAACTTATACTCCATTCACACCCAGTGCAATTCATGTGGTGGATTGATGTCCTACACTTTGTTTAGACGCAGGTCAAATCTGCTGCTCGATGATTGGCTAAAAATATGTTCATAATTTTGACGTTTCTGAAGGGTGTGGGAGGAGCTAGAGTCATGAGTTTTTTAGCTTCATTGCTTCATGAAAGCATTGGCTGTATATCTGTATATCTCATATACAGTCAATGCATGGAAGACACTGATGATGTTAAGAGATCATTTGTTTATTTTGAAAATACAAAAAATATCATGAAGTTCAAGAGGAAAACGACCAGATCCTTTATCCAGGTTAGTTTTAGACGTCACCTGCCTGATCCTAAACATTTTCACTCCCAACACGTCATATGAGGTCGCTTGGTCCACTATGCGTCACTTTTTGACGTTTTGGGTGTCCCCAACTCATTGTTTTTTTATATGCTGGCTGTTTGTTTTTCAATGTGCTGACTGTTCCCATTAAATCACGGGTCCCCAACCCTCGGGACATGATACCAGACACGGTATTGGAAGCGGTACCGGACGTGGTACCAGACAAGGTACCAGACTAACCTGGTATCAGGTTTGGGTACCTACCGGTACCAGTACCAGGGTTAGGTTTCCAGTTCCAGTACCGGGTTAGGGTTCCGGTACCAATACCGGGTTCTTGTACCAGTCTGCATCCCGAGGGTTGGGGACCCCTTATTAGCGTATGCATTTTTTCCCAGTGCCAAGCGGTCCTCAGACCGGTATCGGTTCACTGCTGTGAGGTTAGAGACCCCTGATTTAATAGAGACAGCATGTCAAAAAACAACAAGTTGGGGACACCAACAGTATCAAAAAGTGGCACAGAGGGGGCCCGAACCATACGTTCAACTATAAGTTGGTAGTGAGAATGCATTGCCTGATGACATCATCAACATGTCACCGGCCAAAGCTGAGTTCCTGATTGGCTGACTTTATGTCTTCTTTGCCAAAGTTTAGATACTTAAACTCACACGGTGCTGCAAAATATAAAAAATTTGATTGGACCACAGGACCTCTGAGCACATCCGTACATTAAATAAACACTGAAACTGGTCTCATCGCTTCAGTGTGAAATCAGATTGATCCTTGTGCTCTCTTATGGGGTCCAGATGACCCCTCCCTTACAATGATGTGTGATTCCTCCCATGGCAAAGGTGGACAGAATTTTATGTCTGCCACAGACACCAGGAAAAATAAAAATAAAAAATCCTTGAAAAAAAAGTTTAGTGGGGTGTCGGGTCAAGATGACCCCTAGGAAACCACAAGGGTTACAGTACAACTCATGAGTTTAGTCTTTCAACCTTTTTTTTTTACTTATTTTAAACCAGAATAGTCTAGTGTACCAGAATTGTGAAAAGTTAAGCTAAGTGATCTTAGCTTTTTAGCTTTTTACCGTTACAGAGTATAACATAACAGCTTTTCATTGTTATTACATCTCCAAAAATTAAGATTAAAAAACAACAAAAGTACCTCTGAATCTACGTTCACACCGCCTTCGACAATGGACGTTGAAGTGGTCACGTACACCAGCATAGATGAGTGTTTAAGGCTTTCACGATCAAAATTCTTGCTATCACACTTAGGTACGCAAGTTTCTGTGACTGTTTTTGGCAATACATACAAAACCTGTTGCCATTGATCAAACTTTGATCAATTAGGGATTCGAATCTGGTAGAGGAATTTGGATGGTGTCCTTTTCCATTCACGGAAGTGATACCGTTTGAAAATGGATCAGGGAGGGGAAATTATTATTGATGTTTGTTTACGTCTAGAATTAAATGACACCAACTCCTTCATATTTCGGAATAGAACGAAAGAAAAAACCTGGAGCAAGATTCACCAGTTTTGCACCAATTCAACATTTCTACCTGTAGGTGGCGGACATGTGCAAGTAAGCAAAAGAAGAAGAAGCCCCTCCCTGCTTGTCTAGTGTTAACGAGACATGCATCGAATGTGCGTTCAAGAACCCACATTTAGCGTTCTTTAATCCCTTTGTGAGATCCTGAAAAGAAATGCCTTAAAGCAAGAATGTTGTTTTTTTTCTTCCCTTTAGTGTAAAAGGGCTGCAGCGGTTTAATCCATATTAATTATTTTCAAGCTAGTAATTCCACTTAATGAGCTACAAGGTGCAGAACTGCCACCGTTCTTTCCTCTAAAGCAATCAATAACCTCACTAAAGACTGACTTTTCCTCAACTAGCATCCAAAAAAGGGTCTTTTTTTGGGATGTAAGAAGGTCAGCGTGTGGATGGAGCAACTCTCACACACGAACAGGAGCAGATAAAAATCTCAGCTGATGTTAATTGGTGGACACGCAAACAAACGCCATTAAAAAAGCTGACATGTTTCATTTAGCTCAGCTTTGTTTCGCTCATCGACTTTGCTTTAAATTTTGCCTAACAGAATACAGAGGAGTGGGGGGAGTTGGGGGGGGTCTGCGAAGAAATGCAAAGAGTGACCAGAGCAGTTAATTATTCCCCACACACTTGTTATGTGGGGGCTAGCCCGACTGCCTCCCTTTTTGTTTTTACAATCGATATTCTCGTAGGAGGCAGCGCGAGCCAAAGGACACAGAGACGCAGGGCTAAACTGTGACTGAAAGCTAACTGCAGCCCTAGTGAGATCCTTTTAATGAAGAGAGAAAACAAGACAAAACATAACTAGGTTTTCATTTAATGAGGTCTCTGTCACACGAACCATTGACCCAAACGGGTGCTTGGGTTTTGGGTACTCTAGACCAGGGGTGGACAACCTTTTAGATTTGTGGGCCACAAAAGGCTCTAAAACTAGACAGAAGGGCCGGACCATAATATGTGGAGCGTTTTTGTAATCCACCTCACATAAGAAAGTAACAACATAGCATCTGGATGAAACCTGGCTTTAATTAGATTGAAAATTACCTTTAAAAAGGGACATTTTTGAGTATGTTTTTTTAAAATTTGTGGCTCTCATTTTTGGGGCAATTGTACGGGTTGAGATCCTTGAGGAAAGAACCCAAACTTACAGAAATGCTGTTTTCATGTAGTGTTTGAATGAGCAGAAAAATACCTGTCTGACTCGAAAAATACACATGAACGTCAAAAAAAATTGTATTTGTTATATACCATCTAGGACACACCAGAAATACAGGGAAAATAAAGCAATTATTGTGTGAATACTTAATAAGCATTCACATTATAGCAGTGGCGGGCCGTGCATTTCACACATAGGCCTTCAGTAGTGCTCCATCTGAATCAATCCAACCCTCAATAACTATTTTATGGCAATAAAACTTCTACTGCAGGTACAACTGCGACACACATAAAAAAGCATAAAAAAATAACCTGATAAAATTGCAATAATATTTAGGTATATAGCAAAATTTTACTCACCAAAAATCCGGATTATTTGTACACAAAATCCATCCTTTCTATCCTCAAGAAGATTTCAATCACTCTGTCGTGCAGATTATCCGTGCGTTTTAGTTCCATCAAGAAGTCCTTTTCTATCGCCATGGAAGCTAATGCTGAAAGTCGAGCCTGCCCTGACGTATTTCTGGCATAAGTTTTAATTCGCTTCAGGGCTGAGAATGTCCGTTCAACAGAAGCAGTGGACACGGGGCTTGCTAGCTTCGGAGTTGCCCGACCCCGCTTAACAATGTCCAGCTTTTCTTGAAAAGTCCGTCTTGAAAACGCCTTTGACAGTAAGTCTGCAACCAAATCCATTTCTTCTCCTCCTTCAGCCATTGTGGATTGACAAACCAGCTATTATATTCGATTTATTTGCCTGTGCAGGTCG
Source organism: Oryzias melastigma (assembly GCF_002922805.2). Lineage (NCBI taxonomy): Eukaryota > Metazoa > Chordata > Actinopteri > Beloniformes > Adrianichthyidae > Oryzias > Oryzias melastigma. The sequence continues at coordinate 7,556,535 of NC_050534.1, forward strand.
CTGCAGATTCAGTTTATCAGGTCTGCCTAGTACACTCTCCGATTATCCAATCACAGCGCGTGAAAATCCTGACGTTTCCGTGGGCCTTCTAGCTGGCCTAGCACGTGGTCTCCTCCAGATCTGATTGGTTGAAGCAACAGTTTGGTGTACCATTATTTTATGCTACAGGGCCCGCAGAACTGATTGTAAAGGCCTCCGGGCAGATTTCTTTGACCCTAGCAACAAATGGTGCTGCAATGTGATTGGTTAATGCTTAAATAGGAAAATACACGTCTGGAAGCAGCGCAACCAGGGAGACAGCAATGAAAGGACGAAGACAGAGCATTTGGAATTATAGAATACGTATTCACGGAAATAAATAATTAATATCAGTCTGTGATTCAGATATTTTTAGGCCAGCAGAGAAGGCCTTGCAGGCCCTGACGGCCCGCCACTGCATTATAGTGATTTTCCTGCTCCTTTCCGTACGTTTTTTGGCAAACTCAATCACAATTTTAGCGAATTCAGTAATCTTGGTATCAAAACGTTACATGACATTACTGCTTGTATTTTTGGTATTTATAAATACCAATCACTCTGTGGAATGTTGAGCTAAATATGCCCATAGGAAATGAATAAGAAAGTCTTCCAATTTAAAAATTTGAAGTTTGAATCTTTTAAAGTAAAAAATGTGAAGTTTAGTGAATATTCTACTGGGGTTTTTGAGGCTTATTTAGAGTTTAGCTTCTATTTTAGCAACATGCTAACATTTTTGACTAATTTGTTATTTACTGGCGTTTTTGGGGCTAATTCAGAGTTTAGCTAATATTTTAGCAACATGCTAACATTTTTGACTAATTTGTTATCTACTGGCGTTTTTGGGGCTAATTCAGAGTTTAGCTAATATTTTAGCAACACGCTAACATTTTTGACTGATGTGTTATCTACTGGCGTTTTTGGGGCTAATTTAGAGTTTAGCTTTAGTAGTACCGAGCAAAGTGATGCCTGTATCTCCAAAGAACTTCCTGTGGAGGTTGAGAATTTTTCTCCTCCACCGTCTCCTGAGGTAGACGCGCATGGTCCAGACTAAAGGAGACCCATGCTTGTTAAAAGTGTTAAAATTATGCTTGCATCATAGCTAATAAAGGCTAACGTATTAAACAATTCAATGTCAATTGCATTAAACCAGTGTTGCCTAACTTTCGAGTGGAAAGTTATGCAAGCCGATAGATTTTTGACGGCTGAATGCAAAACATCTACGAACCATGCTAAAGCTAACATGCTAACAACCGTCTACCAAAGAATCAAAGATTTTAAACTGCAGAGCATGACGATGCAAAGCTTCTGAAATGAAATGGGACATACACCAGTTGACCAATCACAAAAATCAACAGTAACGTTTCAACCTGTAGGGGGCAGCACACAAACGGTTTTAGACCATAATTTCAGGAATTAAATAAGTTTTATTTTAATTGTTAAAAATATGGCAAGGACCAACAGATAGGATTTTTAAAGCCCTATTTATGGAGGTCAACAGCCAAAAAGTTGATTTACTGTTTGGTTATCTTTTAAGAAAAACCTTTTGTATCTATGGAATAAATTGAAAATAAGCAGGAAAAATAAGTTTTTTCAATCTATCATTTTATGTCATCTTTGACCGCTAAGAACCTCCACAAACAGTGTGAAGGGAGGTAGTGTTCTTTTATTTTGTTGATTTATTTTTGATTGACATGTGACGGTCAAATCCTACAATCTCTCCAACAACCTTGCACAACACATTCCCACAAATATCAGGCTTTTTTTAAAGCAGTTTTCAGATTAAATCCATAAAAACAACAGGTCATGTGACCACACCTGCCATCCATCTCTTTTTACTGTTATTGACAACAACAAACTAAAGTGTCAATATAAGTGGAGGTCGCATCCATGCAGGTTCTTCTAACTAGATGCAAATTCTACAAAGAAACTCTCAAGTGTAGAATGACAACAAAACTTTAATATGCAATTTATAGGTTAAATTTTATATCTCATATCATATTTCAACAATGATAAATACAATATATTATCAAGTGTCTTTGGAGAAAAGCAAATAATTATTAAAAAAAAGCAATTGAAAACTTTAGAACTATTTTTACACTATTGTTAGTATTAAAGAATTACATTATGTTTGAAGCCAAAAAAGGCTAACGACATTTAAAAAAGTACAATAATAATTGGTCACGTGTCAAATGGTAAGGTTAATTTCATTTTAATATAACCTTAAATCCCAAATTAATTTTTGTTGGATATTTTAAAGAGATTTTTTGTTTCATATATTACATTACATTTTACTTTGTGCTCATTAAAGCCATTGGGTGTTATTGAGGATATGCTGACACAGCTAAAATTTAGTAGTTGCGGACCATTTTTTTTCGTGTTACCAAAAACATTCAAGGTCAGCATAGTTTTTTTTTTTTTTTTGCAGCATCAGGCTGTTATTTCATGTGTTTTAAACAAGGTTGAGGATTATTGTGAATATGCTAAGGTGGCTATGGTGTAGCCGTGTTTCCGTGTCGCTAACAGGTAGGGAGTTAGCATAGTCACAGTAATGTCTGTTTTATCTGTCTGTTTTTTGCGTGATGCCAAAAAAGGTTGGGCGTTATTGTGAATATGCTAACACAGCTAACATGTATAGCAGTGTTGGACTAAGTTTTTTTTTTTTTTTTTACCATGTTGCCAACAACATTCAAGGTTAGCATAGCATAGTTTTTTTTCTTTTTGCTGTATCAGACTGTTATTTACGGGTTGTAAACAAAGTTAAATATATAATTGTGTACACGCTAACGAGATAACATGCAGCTATGTTGGACTATGCTTTTTTTTTTACATGTTACCAACAACAGTCAAGGTCAGCGTAGCATAAATTCTTTTACCTGTATCAGACTGTTATTTTAGGGGTTGTAAAAATATATTATTGTGTGTACGTTAACACAGAAAACATGAGGGATGTTGGTCTGTTTTTTGTTTTTTTTTATACGTGTTACAAACAACAAGGTTAGCGGTGTTGGACTGTGTTTTTTTTTTGGTGTTTATACCAACATTTAAGGTTTGCATAGCATAGTTCTTTCGGAGGGGGGGTGGTCTGTTGTACCTAAAAGTTCTCAGTTTGGTCTAAAACACAGACAATAAATGCCTGACTTACTTCAGTTTACTTTTAAAGTCAATAAAATCCTTTAGACATGAGGAAGTGTCCGTTTTTTTCAAGCCTGAAAGACACTTTTTGTTTGCATGTTTGATTAAAAGGATAAAAAACAAACACATCATTAGTGCTTCCATGTTTTGTCCAACAGACTAATTAGTCAAATTGATGATCTTTAGTGGACAGATTGCGGCTGAATGAAAACAAAACATGCTTCGAACGTTTATGAACAAATCCATTTGAGCAACTTGAATTAGACTCGGACCAATATGGTCATCCACTGTAAAGAGATTTTTTATGTAACACAATGGGTTAATAGAAAAACAGCTAAGAGGACAAACATAAATTTAAGTCGGGATTTCAGAAAAACACATTTCATAAAGCTGCATGTCAGTCCATAGACACAGCAATCGTCCTCCTCTCAGTTAAAGTCTGTTTTCACAGATATAGATAAGGGAAGGCATGGGGGGGGGGCACTATTGCAGTAATGTCAGTCTTGTGCCAAATGGATAAACCTTGATGACAGGCTTTTCGGCAGCGATAAGGATGTTACCGCCACTGATCTATTGGAGACAAGGAGGCTAGATAGCAACCCAGCGATTGTCCAAGAGGAAAACCGATGCTGCGACAGATTTGAGCTGTTGAGACGAGCTCGGCAAATCTGCGCTCTGGAGTCGTCTGGATGGATGCGCCGGTGACAAAAGTTGAGATGGAAAGACGGAATTTCAACTCAGATTTTGTGGTACGGAGATTGAAGGACAGTTATGTTTGGGGTGGGAGACTAAGACGTGACTAAACCACCTTGTTCTTTTTCATGTGACCCAGTAGTTTCTAATACAGTATTCCCTCATTGATCACAGTATTTATACTCTAAAAATAACCGGTGATAGGTGAAATTAACCACGTATGATTTAAGCTCCTCTCTACACACTTCATAGACTTTTCTCTCTTCTTTAAACTCTTCAAACCATAATAAAAAAATCAGTCAAATATTATAGAATAAAAACTAAGATCTGCTCACGATCTAAGACTTTGGAAAGCTGGAAGTATTCTGTACTGGAGACATGATAGATTGACTGAAATGGATCAATTAAAAAATAATTGAACCACAAAAATATAGCAAGGGATAACTGTCCTTCAGGTTTTAAGCTCCATTTCTGTTGCTAAGTTGCGCATTCTAATGTCATGTATTTTTTATTATAAATCTGAATGCAGATATGAAGAAAAAATTATAGTCAAGCTTTTGTTGTGAAATTTTACAGCTCAAAAAAAGAGACAGACTTGATTTTAAAGTAGAGAACTGCATCTTGCCAAGTTTATTTTTTAATGTGCATCAATCTGGAACTTGAAGGATATGGAAGCATTTGTGGCTCATAATTCAAAATAGAAGTCAATACTGGAAATGCTTTTTCATTTTCACAATTTAACTGCATAATTTGTCTCTGAAATGAAATGAAAAAGCAATCCTTCAAACTGCTTTTTATTTTTCGTATTCAACTCCGCTCATTCTGTAACCTGATTAAAATGAAAAAGACAATGGTATTTGACATTTTATTTTCAAAGAGTGATTTAGTAAATTTGTCCTAAAATTCTATTAGAAATGCCAAATTTAAAAATGAAAATGCATAAGCAGAATGCTTTTTCATTTTCACTATGTATCTGCATTACTGGTCTCTTAAATTAATTTAAAAATCAATCCTCTGAACAACTTTTTCTTTTTCTTCTTCAACATCATTCATTTTGTGACATAATTATAATGATAAAGACATGGGCATTTGATATTTCTTTTTCAAAACGTTGTCTGGTAAATTTGTACCAAAATTCAATTAGAAATATAAAATTTGAAAATTAAAATGGATTAACACAAATGCTTTTTCATTTTCAAAATGTAAATGCATTACAGCTGTGTTTTGACATATTAATTGTTCCCTCAACGGGCAATTTAAATAGATTCATTTTTAAGGCTATGATTGAGACAAAAAAAATCAATATATAACGTTTGAAACAATAAATAATCACCAGTTATTAGAGTAAAAAATTCTTGCATTATGGTTTTTAAGAGCCCCGTGTACCACCATTCCTACGCGAGCAGGAAAAAACCAACACAAGCAGTCGAATCACTCCGTGACATTGATCCACACAGGATCTCGCCTCGATGCGAGCGATGGTGTAATTCTTTTTCTGTTTGTTTGACACAGACAAAGGGACGGGAAAATAGACGCGTAGAGGAGGAGGGGGTAAGTGTGAAACATAGGGGCCCCCATAGCAGAGCCCCCAGGATCAAAGTCAATTCTGGCAAGCTATACATTAAGCCCTGTCAATCACAAGGGTGTCCTTGGAATGTAGCCGAGCGGTGACAAGAGGAGTCTCTTTTCCTGCAAAGCTGAGATGAACCCAGTTAAATCTGCACATGAGAAAACCTGCTTTATCCTGCTGGGGAGGGGGAGGGGGGTGGCGGACCCACATCAGGACCTCCATATGGACCTGTAGCACACTGTCAAATAATGTCAACCTCTTTTACATTCCACCGAAGGAAGTTATTCTTCCCTCAAGCTAAGAGAAAATTGATTTTCAGCATCATTTAACCACAAAAAAATAAAATAAAATACAGCAAATGATAAAGTAGTAATGTGAGGCTGTGGCTCGGGTCGTTGAACTGGTTGTTTTCACTGCAGCTTCTCTAATAACACTTTTAGTCTTTATATTTTATTTGCAACAATAAAAAAACATCCGTTTGATTGTTTTGGTCAATATAAGAAAAGAAAACATGCAATTTCCTCAGTTAAATGGGGGAATATATTCTATAAACTAGTTCCCGCCAACACTCAACATCTCCACCTGACATTTTGAAAACATTTGATATTTTTGAAATAACTCATTTCCTCTGAACTGGACCTCTAGAATATGTTGCTGTCGACGTGAGGCCTTAAAAAAGAAGGTTAAGAGAGAAAATAATGATAAATCATTTTAAGAAATTAGTTTGTTGAAAAATGTAGTTACTGATCGGTTGGTTGACTTGGGTTGGATGGAGATGGTTTGTTGGCTTGGGTTGCATTTGGTGGTTAGTTGGTTGGTTGGGTTAAGTTGGGTTTGGTGGGTGGTCGGTTAGTTGGGTTGGATTTGGTGATTAGTTAATTGGTTGGGTTTGGTTAAGTTGGGTTTGATGGGTGGGTGGGTGGCTGGTTGGTTAGATTGGGTTCGATTTGGTGATTGGTTGGGTTAGATTTAGTTGGTTGGTAAGTTGGCTGGTTGGGAGGGATTGGGATAGGTTTGGTGGTTGGATGGGTTAGGTTTGGTAGTTGGTTGGTTGGGTCTGGTTGAGTTGGGTTTGGTGGTTGGATGGGTTGGATTTGGTGAGTTGGCTGGGTTTAGTTGATTGGTTGGGTTTGGTGGTTGGTTGGTTGTTTGGTTAGGTTGGGTTGGGTTTGGTGGTTGGTTGGTTGGTTGGAATG
>NC_050534.1:7563936-7564196 GCF_002922805.2 Oryzias melastigma
GCTGATTACCTGGACCAGGTGTGTTCATTCAATCAGAATGTGGAGACATCTGACTGAACGAATCAGCAGCTGGCAGGGCTTGGAGATCTGGAAACAGGCAGGGTGGCGGCTCTCGGGGACCAGGAATGAGGAACATTGGGTTAGGTGGTTGGTTGAAAAACGTAATTTTATAAAATTGTATTCATTTACTTTTTTTTCTTTAGCTATCAGGTTATGTATTTGTTTGTGAAACTCTTGTAAACAAACCCCAAATCTGAATA
>NC_050534.1:7564259-7567496 GCF_002922805.2 Oryzias melastigma
TGTCTTCTCTAACCTTGTTTTTGACCTCCCCTCTTGTTACAGGTCTTTTTATAGGATTTCATCATATAGATATATATAGCGCATATAAAGAATGTGACTGTAACAGATGGAAACCTACATTTATTTTAACCCATTTCTGCTAATAACTGTTAAAGGTTTTTACTTTTTTTCTTTTGTGATTTTTATCCACTAACCCTTAAACAAAACTTTTTTGCATTTTTTTTTTAAAATACCTATTTCAGAATAAGATATTATTCTATATAATACACAAAAAATCTACATATAATATAAGAAAACTATTTATCACACTCCATTTGAATAATAGTATTTTGACATAAAGTCAGGTGGTGATGCAATTAGATCTGTAGGATTAGAAGCTAAATTTATCATAGTGTTTTTTTAAGATGAGATGCTTTAATTGATGCAATAATATCGATAAAAGTAACAAAGATTTCTAAGTGTCATTAAAAACTACTATTTTAAGAGTTTGGAGGGTTTTTTCATGCAAAAAGCAAACATACATGAGGACACTGACATCTATAAAGCTCTGCTGTTATAATTTTCTGAAGAATGGTTGCAGATTATCACGACACAAGACTCAGTAATCCTAATTTCACGTTAATAAGCAGATATAAAAAAGACGCTTTTATCTGTGTCAGTATCAATTGATTTATGCAATGGTTTCACTTGTCAAAGAGTGTGTGTTACTCAGGTGATACCTCCAATGTTTAAAAGGAAGTAGATTACTATGGTGGTGGTAGTATCATAATTTGAACCGGTTTTGCTGCAGTCTTTAAAAAAAAACAAAAACAAAAAAAAACATAGAAAAGTAGAAAATCTTCTAAAGCTTGACATAGATCCACACATCCCTGTAGAGTCTACACAAATGACCCCAAAAAGCAGATCCTAAATCCAATTTCACTTTCAGCAGACGGGAAAATTACATGCTGTTTGACTCCCAGCTTGAGTTCATTCAGGCTGCAGTGGAAGTGACAGTTAGCCTATTTACTTTTATTCTGGACTTGTGCTAATTATCTTAACTACACAAGTAATTATCTTTCACATCAAAGGGCCCCGCTCTGAGCCCCGCTGGTACCCCCCCCAACCAAGCAGCCAGCCTCCGACACGCCACCGCCATCACGTTTCCGGAGCCAGCTGAATCATGACATTAGCGGATAATTAGGCGACCGGCTGAATGGGTTTGATGGGGGCAACATGTGACGAGGAGGCGTCTGCCAGACGAGCTGCTGGAGGAGAATCCAGAGATATCAGAGCCAGATTACCAGGATCTACTCAATCTCAGATGTTAACGATTAGCAGATTAGCAGTAAATAAATGACATTCCCGCGGGATTATTGATTTTTCTTTCTTACCTTCATCTTTCATCTCAGTCTTTTCCGATCAGAGTGGACTCGGATCACTGGTGTCGCTCAAAAGGCCCATAACTTGACGAGTTCAAGTTTACAACTCTCCTCCAAAATCTCAGCAACAATCAGGTCATTTGGTATCCGACGCGGGGCCTTCGTTAGCGGCGAAAAAGATGCAGAAAACATGTGACTGCGGAGGGAAATTTACATCCGCTGCATTTAAATCCCTTTGAAGTTGTTTGTTTTGCTCACCTTGGAAACACTATTTCCACTTTCTCCTCTGTGCTAAGAAAGAAGCGCGCCCCATAAATATGTATCTGCTCTGGGCCCCCGCGCGATCCCGGCCCGGTGTTTTCAACACGGCCTCTGGAGATCGGGCCTATCGGGGACCGGCTCAGAGGAGGAACAGAGGGGGAATTAAAAAGGAGAAAGACGAGGAGGAGCTGAAGGAGAGCGGATCAGATCCATGTGTGTGAGAGGTTTAATGAGGGAGGATGGGGCGCGGTTTACTTTGTTAATTCAGGTTTAAAGTGGCGTCCTCTTCATGTCTCTTTTATATTTCTAGTGTTTTTTGCGTGCTTGTATGCATTGTGTGAGGGGCTCATGGGTTGTATATGTGTGGATTGTGGGAAAGTGGGGGCAAAGGCGTGGAGTGGTTTAATTTTTTTCTGCTTTTAATTGTAAAGTATGTTGAGCTGTAATAAATGAAAAGCATTTTTGTAAATAAAGTTCGCTTTAGTTTGGTTTGGTTTAGTTTGACTTGACTTAGTTTGGTTTGGTTTGACTTGAATTGACTTAGTTTGGCTTGACTTGAATTGAATTGCTTTGGTTTGGCTTGACTTGACTTAGTTTGACTTGACTTGACCTTTACTTAGTTTGGTTTGGTTTGGTTTGAATTGACTTAGTTTGGTTTGACTTGACTTGAATTGCTTTGGTTTGGTTTGACTTGACCTGACTTAGTTTGGTTTGGCTTGACTTGAATTGCTTTGGTTTGGTTTGACTTGACTTGACTTAGTTTGACTTGATTTGACCTTTACTTAGTTTGGTTTGGTTTGATTTGACTTGGTTTTATTTGACTTGACTTGGTTTGGTTTGACTGACTTGACTTGACTTGACTTGACTTGACTTGACTTGACTTGACTTGACTTGACTTGACTTGACTTAGTTTGACTTGACATAGTTTGACTTCACTTGACTTGAATTAGTTTGACCCTTGACCCTGGAAGCACTTTCTAACATCTATTTAAACTTCCAAAATAATGGCATGTCTTGCAAACACCAATGAAAAAATATATGAACAAATGTTCTTTATGATTTATTTTGTTTGAGTTTTACACCTATGGAATCTAGTACTTTTTTACTAATATTTCTTTGTCTTGTTTAATTTTTGTTTTACTTACTCAGTTTAAATCAACAATCTAGTACTTTTTTTTCTCCATAACTTAAAATACCATCAATTCTCAATTAACAATTCAAAATGCAATTTGAAAATGTATTTTGCAACATTTAATTTTTTAAAAATAACTATTCAAACTTTCATTTTTTAAAGTAACACTTTAAATAAAAATAAAATCAATTGCATTTTAAATTGTATATGGTCTTTGGTACAATAATTCAAGCAATTTACAATTCTATATTTTAAAAAGACATTTCCATTTATGGTTTCCTTTAAACTCATTATAAAATAACTTTAAATGTATTTTACTTTAAGTTGAGGAATATGCTAATAAATTAGCTTGTATGTTTAGGATTTTGTTGTAGCCCTAATTTTTTTTTATTTTATTTTTATGTTAGGCATTCTCAGTTTGAATAGTAATTAAAAATCAGTTTAAACCCAGTTGATTTATCTTTAACTTAAAATTTTATTCTC
>NC_050534.1:7568256-7609252 GCF_002922805.2 Oryzias melastigma
TATTTTTATGGAGAGTAAAATATTTAAAGTTATTTAAGGTTTAAGTTGATGTACTCTGGAATAATATTCCTGCCTTTTTATTATTTATAATTATGCTAAAAAGTTACCTTTTTAAAGTTTTAAAAACTGGCATTCTGCTAGCTTTTTAGGCTATTTTGGAGTTTAGCTAATATTTCCGCTACACGCTAGCTGTTTTGGCAAATTTAGGCTTTTTTAAAAGTTTTTTGGGTCTGTTTTTGAGTTTAGCTAATATTTTAGCTACATGCTAGCTGTTTTGGCTAACCTAAGTTTTTTTATGCTAATTTTTAATTTAGCTAAAATTTTAGCTGGCTATTAGCTTCAGTGTTTTTAGCTATTAGCACTAGCATCTTCAGTGGCCAGCTTACAGCATTCACACTAGAATAATTGCAGGTAATGCTTTATCTAGTTCATAATTATGTTTAAAAGTTACAGTTTTAAGATTTAAAAATGTAGTTTTAGAGTGTTCAATAAATGTTTATCCTGTTCGGCCCGGGACCTAAGGAGTGTTTTGGATTTTGGCCCCTTGTGCGTTTGACACCCCTGGGCTACACCCAGCATCCTGTGGCTCCCACCTGTTCAGCTCTCCAAACCTCCAGGCCCTCCACCTCGAGGTTACCTCAACACCCTGCTCCTCCACCCTAATGAGTCCAACTCAACTCAGCCAAAGTCATCTGATGACACTGATGGGGGGAGATTGATATTCACGCTTGACTCACCGTCCTCTCCACTTGACTGCCGTGTTTACCTCCCCACACAATTAGTATCAGCCGGAGACAGACAGACAAGCGGGCGGAGAGAGGGATGGAGTCTGATTTCTGCCGAGTGTTTGTGAGACTCCATTAGCAGCAATTGTTTATGAAGATGGGAGATGTCTTTCAAAGTGGCTTGAAGGTGGCGGTCTATATCACAACGCCATTACGAGCTCATTTAATCCCCATAAAACGCTTCTACCTCTCTGAATGTCAGGGGCTCGGGATAACAGAGGCTCTATTGGCTTAAGCAGAGCGCATATTTAAACAGATATGAGCCAAATTTACATCCAAGACTTGCCTCGCTTTAGACGGTTAGCTTATCAATGAAGCAACACATAGCCTGTTTGCTAACTTTTCATCGAAAGGTTTGCATGTAAATAAATCCAACTTCTTCACTTCCTGCCTGGACTCTGAATGAGAGGAAGTGGAAGCAGGAGTGGTGGACTCTCGAAAAGAGAAAGCCACCAAACCTGAAGTCTTCCATCTGAGTTAGCTTTAATTGACATTCCCTCTAATCTGTGCAATCATCGTTTGAACACAGCGGTTAAAAAAAGATCCAAACTCTAAAGGCAGCACTGGTCAGTGCAGGTGTTCACAGGTAAATAGAGTCTGTTCAAATCCTGGCTGAAGCAGAGGGGAGGGGTTTTTGTGGTGCAACAGCGCCCCCCTGTGGGCATTTACAAAACAGGCGTCTATTATACATATATTTGAAACCCTAATCTCTTAACTCATACAATACTAGTATTCCATCTGTACGAAACAATCCATAGACAAAAAAATAAAAATAAAATAAAACCTTATCATTCTGGTCAGATAAAAACAAAGATTTTCTACTTATAGTTATGACCCAGTCACTCCATGAAATAGTATTATGGGGGGAAGTTGTGAGTAAAGTGCATTTTTCCAAAGTCCAATCCTTGCTAATAAAAGTTTGACGGTTTCAGTGTTTTTTTTCTGGACAGTTCATAGTCAAATGTAAGCAAAAGTTCAAGTCCCTCTCAAAGAGCTTTTTGGAAAATGAAACCATGTAGATTAAGGCTGGGAAATGCAATCTTTTTACGTTTTTTTTTTTTTTTTTGCTGCAATTTGTGATTCAAAATCTTAAACCTTTAAGTTGCCATTTTCATAATCATGACTATTTTTTTGTAATTGGTGTTTTATCAAACAAACTTGAAAAGAACAGAGCTTAATGACATTTGGGGAAATTCTTAACCAGATTTGGTAATTAGCTTAAGCAAAAATAGCTTTAGCAAAACTTAGCTTTAGCAAAAATATAAACTAACTTAAGTAAAAGTAGTATAAGTAGCTTTAGAAAATCGTAACCTTAGGAAAACTAGTTTTAGCATAAACTAGCATTACTAAAGTAGCTTTAAAAAACTGTAACTTTAGCAAAAACATAAACTAACTTTTTAAAAGTAGCTTTAGAAAATAGTAACTTTAGCAAAACTAGTTTTGGCATAACATGGCCTTTGTAAAAGTAGTTTTAGCAAGAAGTAGCTTCAGCAAAACTGGTTTTAGCATAAACTAGCTTTCAAGTCGCTTTAGAAAATAGTAACTTTAATATAACTAGGTTTTGCAAAAACTAGCTTTAGTAAAAGTACCTTTAGAAAATAGTAGCTTTAGCAAAACTGGTTTTAGCATAAATTGGCTTCATTAAAAGTAGTTTTAGCAAGAAGTAGCTTTACCAAGACTAATTTTAGTATAAACTAGCTTTAGTAAAAGTACCGTTAGAAAATAGTAGCTTTAGAAAAACTAGTTTTAGCATAAACCGGTTTTAGTAAGAGTAGTTTTACAAAGAAGTAGCATTAGCAAAACTAGTCTTAGCATAAACTAGCTTTAGTAAAAGTACCTTTAGAATAAAGGAGCTTTAGAAAAACTAGATTTAGCATAAACCAGCTTTAGTAAGAATAGCTTTAGAAAATAGTAGCTTTAGCAAAACTGGTTTTAGCATAAATTGGCTTTCAAGTCGCTTTAGAAAATAGTAACTTTAATATAACTAGGTTTTGCATAAACTAGCTTTAGTAAAAGTACCTTTAGAAAATAGCACCTTTAGCAAAAATAATTTTAGCATAAACTAGCTTTAGAAAATAGTAACTTTAGCATAACTAGGTTTTGCATAAACTAGCTTTAGTAAAAGTACCATTAGAAAATAGTAGCTTTGGCAAAACTAGTTTTACAATAAACTGGCTTTGGTAAAAGTTAATAGTGGCTTTAACAAAATTATTTTAAGTATATACTAGCTTGAGTAAAAGTACATTTAGAAATAGTAGCTTAGCTTAAAAGCTTTTTTTCTTTTTTTAAATTTTATTTATTAATTTAACATATTTCATGTTTTTGTTTTTCACTTTTCAGGGTTTGGCTAAAATATTTTAAAATATAAGATGTTTTAATTATTGGAGCTAAATACTAGACTTTTCACAAGGTGGTTAATTTTAATTACGGTGAGGCTAAAAAGTTTGTTTAAAGCCTTTCAGAGTAATCTATGTCGATAAAGATAATAATATATTATCTTTGGCACTCTAAAGAATGAATTATTTATAAAAAAATGACTTAATTTCGTGATCTTTTTTCCTACCTGGTAGTAAGACGCCTCAATCTCTGAGGCTCCGCCTTTCACTCCTTGTAGGTGCCGTCGATTTCATGACATCAACAGCGTGTCATTTTTCCATCCATGAAAATAAACATCTGAATTTTTGCAAAGATGGATGTGTATATTGTGAATGTAAAATGAAAGCGTTTTGCTGATCACTGCTAGCTCAGCTGAGAAAATTGGAGAGTTTGTGTTAGCCTGGGGCGGAGCTGGTGGAGCAGACTCTTCCTGGAAGGGTCTGTTCCCACTTTGTGACATCATAATGTGATGACCCGTTTGTTTCTGTGGGTTGGGAGGGGCTCAGAGTGCAGGTTTTTATGCGTGAATGGATTAAAATGAATGCTCATAATACACCTGAAACCTCAAAAAAAGTTTATTTTTCCATGAGTTTCAGGTCAACTTTAAGCTCTTAAAAACTTTAATAACAGCACAAATCCGTTCTTAAACTTTTGAGATATGTAATGTGGGTGGAAATGTCAAAACATGATAGTAATGTTGTTTTGAAATGTGTTTAATTTTGTCAAAGGAAACCACAAAAATAATCTATATTTGTATTTTTATTTAAATTTTGGTAGAAAAAAAACAGTCCTGGTATTTTTTGTAACCCCTTTTAAAAACCCTTCCCACTTACTAAAGTACAAAAGGAAATATACAAAAACCTACCCCATGCTACCCAGAAAATATGGACAACCGTATGAAAAGAAAAGAAAGAAAAAGAAATGTCTTGACGACTACATCTACAAAAAAAAATATTTAAAAAAATGTTATATTTAAAAAAAAAAAAGGCAAGTATCCAGCACAAAATGCGACACTTCCTCACATTAATTTCTTTTGTGGTATATAAAGTACTGTGAATACTTTACAATAAGTTAACGCAGGCACATTTCTTTACCACTACAGAAAAATTAGGTAACAGTCAAATGTTGTACATAAAAATAAACTAATGTTTAGGTTTTTTTTTTGCATTTCTTTCATTTTTTTAGATCAATTTCACATTAATCAGACAATAAACAAAAAAAAAAAACACTTCTGGGTAGCACTATTTTTGGTTTTTCAGAACAAGCTCCGCCTCCACATTGTTCGGCTGCATGCCACTGAGATGCACACATTGAATATTCAAATCATATAAATATATATAGACAAAAATATACTAAGACTATTCTTAATACAAATGATTAATGCCAAAAAAGGAAAGGTTATAATATAAACTTCAATAACTTAAACCGTATAAAAGAAAAAAAAAAAGAAGAAGAAGCAGCTTTCATACTTAGCAAAAACACAGAATTTCCTTTCCATGAAGGAAGCTGAATATTGATTCCCTCTTTGTTCTTGGTCACACGGCACAGGCAAACCACATGTTTGTGCCAAGAAGTATAAATACTACTGAAGTACCCATAAATGTCCACACTACAAAATAAGTTAGTGTCACACCACTATACAGATTCATTACAGCTTAAATTAAAATAAAAAAACACAAAAATGGAAATGAAGCCGCCTTGAAAATATAGTTCATGGTTCGGAGGAATCTGTTTTAAAAAGAACTGAAATGAGTCGAAATACTTCATAGTTGGCTTCTTGATACCTCTGACTGATTTAATGAGAAAAACTCACAAAAAAATCAACTTTTTGTTTTGAAATCATGAAAAGTCACAGTAATAGTTGTTGGAGTGAAAACGTTTCTGGACACAGTGACCGACCCGGAGCTGTGGGGGGAGGGGATTCAGACGCACTCCTTCTACATTGGAGGAGGAGCCGAGGAAAAGGGTGGAGCTTCCCGAGGGCGTCGTCAGTCCACGTCGCTGAGGTCACTGACGGGCTCGTCCTGCACGATGCTCAGGTGGTTCATGGCGCGGCTGAAGGCGATCTGTACGGCCTTCCGAATGCTGGATGTGCGTCCTTCCATCATCTTGATTTTGTCGATGGTTTTGTCCATCCCCAGAGGAACCATCTTGGATCTAGGAAGCCATTGCCTGAAGAGAACCAGAAACAAACTGCTGATTGAACAAACAACTGCATTGCTAATGTGTCATGTATATATTTTTCAATTTTCCCGCACTTAGTTTTAATAAAACAATAAAAAAAAAATGATTTTAACTGTTTTATTTAGGATTTAATTTGGACATTTAGGGGAGGGGCAAAACAAAATTGGCGTTTTAGGGGGTATTCCGATAGATTTGGTATGTTCAAAACTATTGTAATCAGAAATGACATGTTTTAGCCTTTTTTGTTCAAAGATCAAACATGTTTTAACATTTTTGTTTATGTTCAAGGTTCAAAGATGTTTTGTGTTTATGAATAGGCCTCAAAAGCAAATGTTTTGATGTGACAGATGTGTGTGAGAGTATATTTTTGCTTTGAAGTACTTCATATATGTTTTGAAGCTTTTGAACAAAATAATTTAGACTTTTATCTTGTTGTTTTCCTTTTTAGTGATCTAAACCTTAACCCTAAAACCTGACGCGATCTGAACCGTAAAGTTTTGTGATCCGTTGCACCGCTAGTAAGCACTGACTGGTCCGAGTTGGTCTGAGTCAATGTTTCTATGGCAACAACTCCCACCAATCGGGAGTGAGATTGTTTTAAGTCCACACCCCATAAAGGTTGTGGCTGAATTCCTCCCTAATCACTATATTTTCTAGTGCTGTCCGAATCTACCGATTCCAAATCGAGTGCACTCGAAATTTCCCAGAAGTCTTTGCGAAATACTAGCGTGCATCGATGTTCACTAGATTAGCAAATATAGACCACAATGCATTGCAGTTGAACAATTTAGATTAAAAAAAAACATGTTTAGATGTAATATTTGAATAAATCATCCACATTTTTACCATCAGAACACAGTGGAGTCATAAATAAATGTGGTGAAATGTTGTATATTCGATTTTCACTTTGTGAAATCTGTGACATCATATCCGGTGTTTAGAAAAACTAAAGAAAAGTAGTGAGCATCGTGTTCAAATAACGTTTAAAATCCAGGGAACTATATAGTCCTGCACAATGTAGTTTTTCAGTAGTTAGGGGTTAGGGGGAGAATCAGGACACAACCACTTTCTGCCAATCCAATGATTCCAATGTACTTTTATTGAGGCGTCTGATTGGTCAGTTCATAACTTGAATAACTTGCAATAAAACATGATAAGAGAGAATTTGCAAGAACAAAGTTTTAGATGAAGCATTTTTATTCAAAACAATAGAATGACTGAGTAGTAACTGTTTATTTCTTTATAAAAGTCTATGGGATTTTATCTTCTTGAAACCAGCAGCCACTTCCTGTTTGGACTCTAAGGGGGGAGGGGTCAGTCCAGGTCTCTCACACAGTCAAGAAGTGAGAGGGCATAATAAATCTGGGCTAGGGTGTCAGAACTCACCAGCTGCGCTTGTTGTCGAAGAACAGGACGAGGTAGAGCTTCTCTTCGGCCTTGTACTGCATCTGCTCTCCGATGCGCAGCACGTCCATGGGGGGGGTGGGGATGGAAACCCCGTTGTGCTGACAGCCAACACGAGGCATGTGGGGGTCGATAATCTACTCGCAGCAGGGGAGGGCAGGAGAGACCAGTTAGATGCACAGAACACAACAAGACGGCACATTGGCTGATTTACAGTGAAATGCTGCCCCCTGGTGGAGAAACTAAGAAAATGAGACTTGAATGACCATGTTTCCTCTGCAGCACACACTCACCAGGGCGGGGTAGGAGGGGTATCCACTACATTTGGCCCAAACTAGCTTTAGGGGTTCCAATGCAACGGTTGCAGCACTAGCAGGCATCCAAATATTGCTGTTGCCAACCTCTATGGAAGCGGGGAACAACACCAGACAGGTTATGAGCGGTCGGACAAACCGGAGCAGAAACAGCGCAGGCTTTGGAAACAAGACAGTGAAAGGCGGACATTTCTCAGGTAGTTCTAGGATTTTCATTGGTGGAATCAGAGGAGGGAAGCGCCAGCTGCTGACCGGTTCTGAGCAGCGGTGGAGAGCCAGAACGCTCAAAGACCTCGCCTGCAGCTGCGGTTATTTCTAACCATGTTTCTTGTGGGTGTGTGTGGGTGTGTGAGAACATCGGCTATTCTCAGTGAAGTATGAATGACCGAATCGCCAGTAATAGTTTTCATTCGTATTATGAAGGGAAGGCTTCAAAAAGGTTTATAATTTTAACATTTTTGGTTCACCATTAAGAGTTATGACACAGAACTGACAAGGTCCTTTAAATTTACAATGTACAACTTTGTACTTTCACTTTTAAAGCTGCTAAAGGCGGCGCTGTCCTCGTTTGTGGTGCGGAAGTAGCTCATAATGAGCAAAAGGAACCACAGAATTCGAGTTTTTCTTTAGGGTTTCTGTGTTCGTCCACAGCAGAACGTGGACTCACAAATAAACAATGAATGTGACGTACGCACGGAGGTATTTTGATGAATTTGATGACTTATGCTGGATTCACACCGAACGTGATCTGTTCGGCGGGTGTCAGGTTTCTATTATTTAACCTAAAGTCTTAAGACGTGAATTGGGCGTCGGGACCAGCGCTGCGTCAACCAATCAGGGACTCAGCTTTGAGCATGTGACACTGTCAGTTTATTGTTTATAGGACCACCATTAGCTGTGCTTAGCAGACAGCAGCTCTTCCTTGAGAAGAAACATATACAGCAACACAATTCATAAAAAATCATCATTCATTTTATCCAATCTAAAAAATGCATTATGGAAACACATTCAACACATAAATATAATTAAAATAATACGTTCTACACCCAGAATCTCGATGTTCAAAATCAATTACACAACAAAATTTGGTATTTAATTCAACTTTGACTCCGATATAAACCTCATTTAAAATATGCAGCTACAAAATGTGACCTCAGTTGTTTTTTAAAAGCATAATTTGAAATTTTTTTCCTTAAAATTTGTGTTTAAAAGTTCCAAGCGTTCAATGTTTTTTTTTAAAGAAAATTTGTGTTGTGTCCGTGACTCAGAGGTTAGAAATGAAGATTCAATTTTTGTTCTGAACTTCCATCCATTCTCTCAACCCGCTGAGGTGAGAGACGCATATTCAATGTGGGAATCGTGCTTAGTGTGAATGCAGCTTTAGAAAAAGATTCTAATTTGGATCTTGAAACGGATGACGAGGTAGAAAACCATTAACTTGTTTTTGATTTTTTTGGGTGTGGTTTAAACATTTTTATTTTAGATACACACTTGTGTTATAAAACATAATATATATATATTTAGTAAACATGTGACAACTCAAAAGTGAATTTTTTAACAGATTTATGTTAATTGTAAAAGTTTTGCTTCATATATTAAAAAATGTAATAAAAGAAGCTAAAAAAAAGTCACACAAACTGCTTTTAAGTAACTTATTTAAGCTAACTGAGAGGTATAAAAATACGGTTTAAACTGAACGTAGATACTTTATTAACCCTAAAATGACAGTTAGTGATTCCTTAAACCCAAACATGCTTCAGTTTTTGCTTCCTTCTGTGCAGATGTTACCTGCTGCGATCCGCGCCGCTTTGGCAAAGTTCCCCGTTTCGATGCAGGCGATGAGTTCGCTCTTATCGTCCACCGTGTGCCTACGGACCAGAGCGGGTTTGCCCTTCCCGCATTTGGGAAGACTGGGAATGGTGCTGGAGGAGGAATGAACGGGTCAGAACATGGGCTGCCCTCGTGTGGAGTAAGGAGCGGTTTGGACGCGGCGCCGCTTTACCTTCCCAGCAGGCTGTTGCATGAGGAGATGGAGGACTCGGAGGCGCAGCGTCTGCGCGGCTCCACGGATCGGCTGTTCAGCTCCGGCCTTTTCTCCTTCTCCACAAGCGCTCTGGACAGACCTGAGAGAGCAGGAAGGAAGCATCTTTAGCTAAACAGTCTTTCAAAATAAAAGACTGAACTGATCCTCTGTTCAATGGATACAAAGACAGAAAAAGATCCACTAGATAGAAGGAAGTCTGTTATTTGTAGCAGAACTTTTATTATTATTATTCTTAATGTGGGAAATACAAGAAGAAAATCGATTAATATTTTTATTATTAGCAAGGATTTAAGTTAAACTACATCAGGAAGTGAAAACTATGAAAAAAGACAATTGTGTAAAGAAAATGAAATGAAACAAAGAATTGATCTTTACTTTTTTTACTTTTCCTTTAATGTCATTACAAGTGTTTTAATAAAAAAAGCAGATGTTTTTGATGCAAATATTTAACCTTTTTTCAGTTCCAGATTTGTCCAGTTTCTATCAATAGCTGTGTGAAATGTGTTTTTATAATAAAATAAACAGAAAGTGATATGAGGTATGGAGAAGAATCTGGTATATTCTGAGAGTTATCTTCAGTGTGTAGACTTTTAATGACTGTTTAAAAAAACGTTTTTGTTAATTTACTTTTTTGAAATTCAATCCACAAAACATCTCAAACCCTGAGAAAAAAAACTTGAGAAAAAGAATTACAAGCGAACAAAAGTTGTTGTTTTTTTCTCCTTCAGAGAGTGACTGTTCATTTGTGAAACGAACCATCTCCACCCGACGTTCAGCAGGAAATGAGCACAGACCCAACCTGAACACAGCGTGGAGGGGTTTGTGTTACTCAAACGTTCAAACAGCCGCAGAACAAGAGGAGAAAAGCCGGCTGGGTGGAGGATGTGGCGACTTTTCAAAGGTTTACACGACAGAGAGAAGCAAAAAGCAGAAAATAGCAGATGGTACCTCACTGCTCGTCTACGGCTGGTGAGGAGGAAGCTCGGAGATGTGAACTCCCCGTGTCTCTGATCTGAAAGCACGTCTGTCTTCTCCCACTTCCTCTCTGCTGATTTCAGTTTGAGCTTTTAAAGTTGGAGATTTGACTTGTACAATTATTAAAGGTTTAGCTTCCATTTTTAGAGATCTGTCTCACATGAAGAGCGTTTGCACTGAGGAAGCCTGGCAGCCTTCACACAGATGGGTGGAGAAATGCAACACGCTGCAGTGGAGGAACGACTGAACCACCTGCACAGGTTCCTCTGCTGCTGGGGGTATTTGATTGGTGGTGCTACGGCCCAAACGCAGCACCTTCACCTCAGTTTCTAGAATTCTCTTGACTCAAGCGTTAGAAATAAATTTGTTCCATACGTTGCTCTCAAAACATCACTTCCAGTTCTTTCATTTGAAGCGTTTCAATGCCAAGATTTTGGTTCAGTTTGATTCTTTGGTTCAGATTAGTCAACTAATCAACTATTAAAATTGTCGACAACTAATTTAATAGTCGATTAGTCGTTGCTTTAAATTATATAGAGTCTGAGTGTAGCAAAGTTGAAAGTTTTAATGGCATTCTGCTAGCTTTTTGGACTATTTTGGCATTTATTAAGTTTTTTTAGGCTATTTAGGAGTTTAGCTAATATTTCAGCTACATGCTAACTATTTTGGCTGATTTATGCTTTTTTCATTTTTTTAGGCTGTTTTGTATTTTAGCTAATATTTCAGCTGCATGCTAGCTGTTTTTTTGGTAATTTAGGCTTTTTTAGGCTAATTTGGCATTTAACTAACATTTTAGCTAGCTAACAGTTTCAGTGTTTTCAGCTGTCAGCTTCAGTGATTTCAGCTGTCAGCTTCAGCGTTTTTAGCTATCAACTTCAGTGTTTTAGCTGTCAGCTTCAGCGTTTTCAGCTGTCAGCTTCAATGTTTTTAGCTATCAACTTCAGTGTTTTAGCTGTCAGCTTCAGCGTTTTTAGCTATCAGCTTCAGCATTTTCAGCTTCAGCGTTTTTAGCTGTCAGCTTCAGCGTTTTCAGCTTCAGCGTTTTCAGCTGTCAGCTTCAGCGTTTTCAGCTGTCAGCTTCAGCGTTTTCAGCTGTCAGCTTCAGCGTTCTCAGCTGTCACCTTTAGTGTTTTCAGCTATCAGCTTCAGCGTTTTCAGCTGTCACCTTTAGCGTTTTCAGCTGTCACCTTTAGTGTTTTCAGCTATCAGCTTCAGCGTTTTTAGCTATGACCTTCAGCGATTTCAGCTATCCGCTTCAGTGTTTTTAGCTGTCAGCTTCAGCAATTTTTGGCTATCAGCTTTAGCATTTTTAGCTGTCAATTTCAGCATCTTTAGTGGCCAAATTCAGCTTACAGCATTCACACCAGCATTATCACAGGTAATGTTATATATCTAGTTTTTTAGTTAGTTTAAAGCTAATGATTGTTAAGATGTGTGCTTTAGATCCACTTTGCGAATGACCCGATTAGTCGACTAATCTGAAAAAATAATCTGTGATTAGTCAACTATTAAAATAATTGTTTGTGGCAGCAATGGTTCAGTTTTATTCATTGGTTCGGTTGAAGTAAAAAATTAATTGGTCAATTTGATTCAAATTCAGAACTTCAGCTTGATTCAAATTTAGTGGTTCAGTTTGAATCTCATTCACTTGTTAAGTTTTTAAGATTCAGATTCACTGTTACAGTTGGAATATGATTCATGTGTTATAGTTTGATTCAGATTCACTAACAGTTCAATTTGATTTAGATTTAACAGATTTCCAAATCTTAAAATAGTTTTTTTATTTCTCATAAAAACAATTTTTTACAAGTGATTATAAACTGAACGAAAGTGGAATTTTATGAAAAGATTTTTGTTTTTCTTGTCCATCAAAATTTATTTAAAAAACGAATTTAGTCTTAAATAAATACAAGAAATGTTTTTTGATTCATCAACTTTGCATTTTCTAAAACAATGATTCCATTTAACTGAAGTGTCTGTGTTGTGTGACTGCAGTGAACCACACCAGGGTTCACTTGTTTGGTTTTCACTACAGTCAAGTTATCAAACTAGTTAAAAAGACATTTGATTTTTCAAGGACACTCACTGATTAGCATCAAACTGTTCAGGGTGACTGACGTAGAAAAGCTTTAAACCTTTGCAAAAATCTGTATTTTTATTGATTAAATGTTAACAAAAATCAAATTAAAAGCCATTTTTCTGAAAAGCTTTTTCTCTGCAGTTAAGCAGGTTTAAACATTCATGTTTGCACAATTGCTGGTGTGAGAAACACCAAATTCCTTCACTTGTGTGACAAACTTGTGACGATGACCACGTTTAAAAAGCTGAACGGTGCATGAGAGCGGATCTTACCACTGTCGAGCTTCTTGACGGGAGTCTTGGTTTCCTCCTCGTTCTCAGCCCGCCCGTCCTCGTCGTCGTCTCTGCTGTCGCTGCGTTTCCTCTTCTTGCTGTGCAGCAGCGTCTCCAGCCGCGGAATGACCACCGACAGGATGGATTTGGAGCTCAGAGGCTCGCCGTCGTCCTCTTCCCGATCGTTGTCTTTCCCGTCCAGCCTGTCCGAATCCTCCCCTCCGCTCTTGGAGGAAACCTGGGGGGTGGCGGTTTTGGACTTCCGGAAGAGAACAGAAGTCCGCCGGTTGACCGTGCCCGTGGGCTCGGCCAGCGTGGACGTGGCGATCACGCTCACGTCTGCGTCCAGCACCGCCAGCCCGCCGTGGGAGTGGCCGTTGAGGCGCGGAGGAAAGGACAGCAGGTCCGGTAACTCTGCGTCCAGCTTGGGGCGCTTGCTGTGAGCCTTGTTCTCGCGGTTCGGGGCGGCATCCACTGGTTTGAGGGTGGGGGGTCCCGGGTCTGAATCCGAGTGGATGAGTGGGGGCGCCGCATCTGACGGCTCCAGTTTAGGAGGGAGGGACTTGTCTGCTGTGGAGAGGAAACAAGTAAACTTTGATCTTTATCGTTCCTACTGCTTTTTTAGTGGTGATTATTTTTTGCCAAAATAAAAACAAAAAAAAAAAAACAAAAGCCGTTTTCTAGGACACTTAATAGCAGTCAGGTTTTATTGGGCCCAATTTGATTCAGAGTCATTTGATTGAATTTTTTTTCATGTTTGTGGGTCATGTGACCAGAACAGAATTAAAGGTTTGCATTTATTTCACTTCATAAGCTCTTATTGTGAAGGAAACTGGTCTAGCACAAAATCTTAAAATCCAGAAACGTTTAGACACACCTTCATCATCTGCAAAATGCCCGTTGGACTTGGGCTTCTCGTCTTTGGGTTTTTCTTGTTCTGGAAGCGTGGGAGCTGACGAGGTCGGCGCTGCAGAGGAGCAGTGATGACTCGACGGCACCACTTTCTTCAGGCTTATTTCGTTGCGCACGTCGTTGATGGTCTTCTTGAGAAGCTTGAGGCGCTTGCTGCGCGACGGGCTGGACTTCATGGCGCAGGTGAGGTCGAACTTCTCCAGCAGCTGCTGCAGCTGCTCCTCCAGGGGCAGATGCTCGCGGTTGGCGGGAACCAGCAACCGGTCCACTGTGGAAGAAACCAAGGATGAGAGGAGCACTTTCAGAATAAAAGCTGCTCCTGTTTCCGTCTCTTACCGTCTTCCCAAGAAAACGAGGGCGAGGCTTTGACTTCGGGAGCTTCCGTCAGGTGCACGCCGCTCTCCGTGTCGAAGCCGATCTTCTCCACGTCCCGTCTGGCCTTTCTGAGCAAGACCCCGCCCTGATCTCTGAGCCGGATTGCGGCTCGGTAGAAATACGTGTCCTTGGAGTTGTACTTGAGGCAGTTATTGACGATGAGGTTGAAGTCGGCCTCGAACTGCTCGAGGTTGTTGTAGCACTGGGCATCGATGCGCTGCCGCATGGTGGAGAAATCCATCGGGTTCTTGATGTGGTCCAGGTAGTCCGGCACCTGCGAACAGAGGTCGACTTCAGAAACGCTCCAGTGGGTTCTGTAGGATCAGATCTAGAACCTCTCAGACATGCTAGAACCTCATGAAAAATACGCCCAACGGGGAGGTCAAACTTTTAACTCAGAAATTAAGAATCTATTCAAGGTTCTGAGTGACTGAGACGAACAAAGTGTTGACTCATAAAAAAGAAAGAGTAAATAAAAAAATAAAAAACACCAAAAACACAAATATAGGATCCACTTTCAAACTGGGCCACAGACGAAAGCATCCAGGTGCAGCTCCAGCAGTAAATAGTGAAATTAACCGTACTGCCAGGGTCTGAATGATCTGGTGAACCCAGACACAGCGTCTTGTATGCCGCCGTCTCTGTAGAGCGCTCCAAACATATAAACCCAAACTACACACTCAACATCATCCACGTTTTCCATGACGTGGCAACAAATGACGTCCAGACAAGCGTTGGCGGTTGCTCCGCGGCCGGGGCATCGAGTGTAATTTGACTTGCGTCACAAGAGAGGCGGCAAACGCGTATTTGCCTTAAAACATCAGTAATCTTCAGGAATTTCACCTCCTGCAGGTTATCTTTAGGACGTAACTCCCGCGATAAACGAGAGAACACTATACTTTTCACTCGGACTTGGCTGTTTTGACCTTCATCAAAACTCGTCATAATTGTTGCTCTTAAAGACTTGAACACAACCTGCAGACTGAAGTCACGTCATGAGTACTGTAGAGGGAAAACACTCATCTGAAAATAATGACGGGGGTCTGAGCACTCCCAAAACAAGAGTTAGAGGATTCTGCTGCTGGATTAGGACACTTAACCTCCTGGATTAAAGAGACTCGTCTCAGAAACTCCACAAAAACAGCTAAGTGGAGGATCTGCATCTCTTTCAGCTTCATATCATGTCTGGATCCTTCATGGGGGTTTTCTCTGACTAGAACGTCCTTCATCTTCACAGGAATTCCCTAAATGTGGTGTAAACAACAACTTTATCTTCACCTACTAGATGCATGATTTCTATTTCTCGGAGAGTTTATTAATAAGGGCAGCAAAAATCCAAATTTTATCCTTTGAGGGGATATTTTCTCATTAGAAACATTGAATCTATTTCAGTTTTATTGACAGTTTATTTCAATAATAGTCCAATAATGATGTGTTTTCTGCAGATCACCTCATTAACGTCGACAGGCTGGGCAAAGATCCGGGCCTGGTCTTTGGCCTGCAGCTGGTCCAGGAGGACTCGGAGCAGAATGCTGAACGGCGTCAGCTGCATCTCCAGCAGAGACTCCTGCAGTTTGATCTGAAGCAAACACAGATCGTACGTTGAGTGGAGCTGCTGCTGTGATCGGTGAAAAGTCTTTAATGGCTGCTCCTCACCTCTTCCCTCTTTAGCTTCTCCCTCTTACGGATCAGCTCCAGCAGCAGGCGAGCTCTCTCCAGGTCGTGTCGGAGGCGGTGCCACTCCTTCAGCTGCTCCTTCAATGACCTGCTTTCCTCCTCGTTCTGCCTCTGCAGGAAAAGGAAACTTTTAAGCGATTGGCCTCTAGTGCTGCCACAAACGATTACTTTAATAAACGACTAATCACCAATTATTTTTTCCGATTAGTCGACTAATCAGATCATGCGCAAACTGGATGTAAAACACACATCTTAACAATCATTAGCTTTAAACTAACTAAAAACTAGATATATAGCATTACCTGCGATAATGCTAGTGTGAATGCTGTAAGCTGAATTTGGCCACTGAAGATGCTAATGCTGATAGCTGAAGATGCTAATGATAATGGATGAAGATGCTGAAATTGATAGCTGAAAACACTGAAGTTGATAGCTGAAATCGCTGAAGCTAATAGCTAGCTAAAATATTAGCTAAAAGCCAAAATGCAAAAAAAAAAAAAAACTGAAAAAAAAAGCCTAAATTAGCCAAAATAGCTAGTATGTAGCTGAAATATTAGCTAAACTCCAAAATACCCTAAAAAAACTTTAAGAAATGCCAAAATAGTCCAAAAAGCAGAATGCCATCATACACTTTCAACTTTACTACACTCTGTCTCCATATAATATAAAGTAACGACTAATCGACTATTACATTAGTCGTCGAGTATTTTAATAGTCGATTAGTCATCGACTCATCGTGGCAGCCCAGTTGGCCTCCCTGGTGAATGAGGAAATAGTAGGCAAACGAACCGGCTGTGAGTTCTTCTGGGACTGCATGCTGGTCTGGAGGCGCCTGATGAGCGGCATCCCGTTCCTGGATTGTCTTTTCAGCGTCCAGTAGTTCAAGACCAGCTCCACGAAGGCTTTCTTCTTCTGGATGGAGACCTGGTTCAGGATGGTTTGTAACCTAAAGGAAACACATCATAAATGCAGCTTTATGAGGAAAAAAGAGAAGAAGTCGCCATGTTAAAGCAGACTGTCAGCAGGGATTTTTCTACAAATTCTCACTCCCAACTTCTCATATATGGATGTGTGGTTCAGGCCCCCACTGTGTCACTTTGGTTCAGGCCCCCACTGTGTCACTTTTTGACATTTTGTGTCCCCAACCACTCATTGTTTTGTGATGTACATCAAGGGTTCCCAACCCTTGGGACGCGGAACCAGTAGGAAGTTGGGGTGCTGGTTTAATGTGACACCCGGAGAATCATGAAAACAAAACAACTTGGAGCAACATTTGGGCACCGTTTTGTTTTTTTGCTCCGTGGTGTTAGAGGAGTGCTAATAAACATATTGACGAGTTTGAATGTGTTTTTTTGCCCAAGAATCGTTACATCCTTAGCCAGCACATCAAAAACCGACGAGTTGGTAACACCCAAAATGTCAAACCCTGAACTATACACCCAAATATGAGTTGGGAGTGAGGATGTGTTGTTTTTGTCCTGAGTCAATCTAAGAAGTCATCCTCGTTTCTATGGCAACCACTTTAGCTTGCTGAAAGTCCACACCTTTATCATTTGAAAGCAGGCTCAGGAGAATCTGTCAAACGCTTCAAACGTTCGACCTGACACCACATACTTTTATTGAGGCATGTGATTGGTCAGTTTATAACTTCAATAGTTTGCATAATTAAATAATTATCAAGAACGTGTTCAAAAGGCATCAGAGCAAGAATGGTTATTCTGACGAATAGAATGAGTGAGTTATAGCTGTTTATGACTGTATAGAAGTCTAAGGGTTTCTGGCTTCCTGGAAGCAGCACATACTTCCTGTTTGAGATGTGAAGGGGGAGGGGCTACTCAGTCCAGATCTGAACAGAGATTACACAGAAATCCTTTGGAATGATTCAGATTTCATCATTACATCTGGCTTTCAGGGTTTCTTGTCTTGAGTTGTGAGTTGATGAACCATGAACAAATTGAAATAAAAGGTCTTAATCCGTTTGAATATTCCAGAAAATAAAACATTCCCTCTGAGCCTGTGGGAATACCTGTGTGCTGGGAATGTAGGAACCACGGCGGGAATCACTGCTTCCACTTCCTCTTCGGGCTCGGGCTTCTTGCCCTTGCTCTTTTTCTTCTGTTTTCCTTTCTGCTGCCCCTTCTCGTCCCCCCTCCCTTTGTCCAGCTTCTTACAGAGCCCGTTTTTGGGTTTGGATTCGTGGTAAATGGACAGCGGCCTCCTCACGCAGCCGTTGGGCGTGTGCGCTCCGCAGTAGGCCGTCTTCTTGACGGAGAAGGTGGCCTCCCCCGTGTCGGTAACCTCCTGGATGGGCTCCATCTTCATGAAGAGGCCAGCCTTCTGGGCGCAGGTGACGTGGAAGGCGGTGTAGCAGTTGGCTTTGTGGCACTGGATGCAGGCGCCCACGCCCTTCTCCTTGCAGATGTAGCACGTCAGCTTCCAGCGGGCCGGCGGGATTTGACTGACGCCGTCGATGGGCTCGATGAAGGTGGTGTTAGAGAAGCCGACCTCGGGGACCCACAGGGCGCACACCACGTGGCCCCAGCGCTCGTCGTCGGTCTTCTTCACCGCGCCGCCCTTGTTGGGGCAGAGGATGCAGCCGGCGGGCTGCGTGGGCGACTGGAGGCAGTGCCGGCAGTGCCACTGGCCCTCGGGGATGTACGGCACGCCGTAGCATTCCTGGTGCACTGCAACGTTGCACATGTCGCAGAAGAGGATGGCGTTGCTGTTGTGGCACTCCTCGTCCATGCAGATGCTGCAGACGGCGTCCTCGTCGACGGGCGCTTGCTTTTCGCTGGCCTGGTCCAGACTCTCCAGGTGGAGTTCTTTCTCGAAGCGGTCGATGAGGAACTCGAAAACGTTGTGCGACACCTGGCTAAAGCCTTCGCTGCGGCGCCTCTCGTTGACTAAATCCAGCCAGGCGTAGTCTTCCTCGTCCATATCGTACTCCGTGTCCTCATCTAGCTCTTCATCCGTCTTCTCGATGAATTTAAAATAAGACGAGGGTCGCTTAGGAACGGCGGGGAGATTATATTCCACGGTGCGGAATTTGGGTTCGGGAAGCTTGGGGCCAGGATGAACGCCCGTCGGCTGCCCGCCGTCTTCGTCGTTCCCCAAAATGCCGAGGGCGGCGTTCTTTTTCTCCTTGTTGTTTTTTAGCCGCACCGACCGAAGGAGGACCGGCTGCTGCGGCTTGTCGGCGTTCTCCTTGTTGTTGAGGCACTCCACCATCTCCCGGACGACCGGGTCGTCGTCGCACACCACCTGCAGCTTGTCGTAGATGCTGAGGCGGTGGATGCGGCCGTCCATCTCGAACTCCACCAAGCGCTGCGCCTGCTCGTACGTCAGGATCTGCTTGTTGGGCGAGGGCTTGATGGGAGACGGCGGTCTCTGAGGCACGGCCACCCGGTGCTGCCGAGCTTTCTTCTTCATCCTGACGCTCCGTGTTGCTGTGGAGCCACGAGAAAGGAGAAACGGTTAGCAAGGAGGTTCAATAAGTCTATAGATTTTTGTTTTTGTAATGTTTTGATGCTTGCAAAGAAGTCAACCTTTTCCATCAAAATATGATCCAAATTTAAAAACGCTTTCTCACCACTCGACGCCTAACAATGAAAAAGTCTCAAACTCATCCAAAAATGAACAAAAAAGTCTCAAAAACAAACAAAAAAATGGGAAAATATTGTTTTTTATCTCATGACAATATTGGATTATCTTAATTCAAACAACATTTCAAAATAAAAGTCAACACACAACCTTTGCTAATTAAGTTAAAAGTTTAAGAACAGAAACTACAATAAAACTGTAGTGACAAAAAGTGTTTTAATCAAATTGCCAACTTGAACTATTACTTTTCATAATAGTGGATGAAGTCGTGTTTTTCAACCAGTGATTCAGTGACATCTGCCACAGGAAATAGTTCAATTTAACTCTATTGATCTAAAAAACATTTACGATTATCAGAATATAAGCTGTGTGTTCATCAATACAGGATCCAGAAATATGTTAAAATACGTTTCTATGTATTTATTTAACTCTTATTTAAGACTCTTTGACTGCATATTGTTAAAAGATGATAGTTTCTCCTTTTTCTAAAATATTTAGTTGGTGGTTTGCCATGAGATTTTTTGTGAGGAAAGGTTGAAAAAAATAAAAATGCATATGTTCATAAAAGAAAAACAACGTGAAATAAAGTAATAGGAAATATTGTAAAAGTACATGTAGAATTTAAAGGAAAGAAATCTAAATAAAACCAGATATTAAAATGTTCTTTAACAGTCATTAAAACCACGAAACCACGAAAGCAACTTTAACTTAAAAATTTTTGTCCATTTTTTTTGTATTAAACGTTTCGTTTTGTGTGTCATAATTATTGTCACTTTTTACCATTTTAAGTCATTTTAAGTCAATTTTCTTTTTTGTGCACTTTAATTTAAAAAGCAAAACAATAAATGTAACACAGTATTGCCTGATTACCTTTGTATGTACAAAAAATAATTTTAAAAACAACGTTTAACAGATCATAAAGCTGAACTAGTACACATTTATCTTTTTTATACCTTAAGAAGAAGAAAAAATCCACTTTTAGCCACAAACTGTTACATATCAGACATTTTTTGTTCAAGATATGCTTATCAGTGACATGTTAAAATATGACATATTAACATTTATCACCTATATTTTTGTATAAGGATAGCACGAGCTAAAACAATGTGTTTGTTGGCGTGCATATAATGCATTTTTATTTCCAACAACCAAATTTGACATAAAAAAAGCAGGAAATGTTAGATTTCATTTAAAACGTAGGGAATATTTTTGCCTAATTAAAAGACTACATACATAATGTATAATTCACAAATAAAAATCAAGAAAAACATATATGTTTTTACAAATTTTATGCTATTTGGAGACAAGAAAACACAAGAAAGTGGTCAAAACTAAGCATTTGTTCAATTTTTAGCATCACGGCTAGCTAACAGAGCAAAGAAATATGCATTCTTAACGGTCTTCCTGCTTCAAAACAATGAATAAAAAGCCATTTAATAAAATGAACCGTGGAAACCATTCCGTTTCCTCAATGAGACGAGACATTTAAGGAGTTGGAGGCGCGACATTCACCACTTTAACATCGAGAAGTTGAGACTTCTCCATTTGTTCGAGGGCAGCTTTTTCACTCATTAAAGTAGCCGAGATGCTAACAATAACATTAGCCAACGAGCTAACTAGCTAGCCTACTCCCCTTTAACGGGGCGAATGGCGTCCAACAAAAACATTGCCTTTTATTAAACAATTTCACTAAACTCACAACTGAATGAATGCAAACTTTAAATTAGATTTCCAGAAAGTGGTTGTAGACAATAAATGGGAAACAAAAATAGCCAGAAATATAAAACAAGGCACCTACCTCCTAGCTTGAATAGTTTTTGCTAGCTGAATTAAAAGCCAGCTAGCCAAAAAAGCCTTGAAAAGAACGGCCTGCTAAACGGTTCTTTGAAGGGAGCTAGCCAACGAGCGATGCTTCGGCTAAAAAAATGGAGAAACCCGGCGCGTGCCTGTAGAGTTTGGGTTTTAAATCGTACAAACACGCCGTTGATGTGTTTAACGGCCATTCAAAGGCTACAGTCGGTGACTAACCACAAGCGGAACAGGAGCAAATAGCAGAAACAAGCAGCAGACAGGCAGGCAGGCAGGGCGACGGAGGATCATCCCCCAACACAACAATGCGTTGAAGCAGCAGACAACTCCCACCCGTACGCAACCGCTCTGCGTGTGACGCTGGAGGTCATTTTGGTGAGTCGTGCGTCTTTAGCACAAAAGAGTCCCATCTGTCACATCATAAATGCGATGTCCCCCTTGTCTGTTGGTGCAACACATGCGCGGACAAAACGCTGCAAAAACAAAGCGGGTCCGTGAGGGGACAGCAATGCTTGGGAGGCTGGGGCGGACATGCACGTGCGTGCAGGGGCGCGTGCCATTCAAAAAACAGAACCCCGAGTTAGAAAAAAAACATAGAAAATTTCAAAGTTATTATATTTATTTCCTTAAACAGACATATACTAAAATAAAGCCCATGAATGAAAAATAATAGTTGTTTAAAAAAAAATAATGAAAAAAAAGAAAAACTAGCAAAATGAACTTCAAAATGACAAAAACGGTAAACGAAAGTACTTATTACACAACATTTTTTTTTATAAAATCGTTTTTATCACAAAAATGTAAAATGAAAAACACATTTTCTACTCCTTACTGTCTAATTATCTTGAAAACTGACAATTAGCCGTAAAATTTGCTTTAAGCTAATTATGTAGCACTAAGCGAACTTTTATTTTAAAGACTTATGACACAAAAGTTGGTTAAAAAATAAAGTTCTCATTAATAATATTAACAAAACATGTTCTAAATATGTGCTTATATCTTTAAACGTTGTTGCATGAACATAAAAATGTCTTAGCTAGGTCGGCTACTTTTCCTTTGGGCCAAAATCCGATTTATTACCTAGTAATAACATAAAACAATTGCTAAATTTTAATAGTGATTAAATACTCATTATTTTATGTGAATAATAACAATAAAGTTATTAAGTTTGCATATATTTATGTTCTCTTATTTGAAAAAAACTTTATTTATAAACAAAATTCATACAAAAGTGAGAATGCCACGAAGAAGAAAGAAAACAGACAAATGTGGTCTATAAACTTTATGAATGAATGAACAAACACACAAACTATATAGTTTATATAAAATATATTTGTCCAACAATTAAAAATGTTTCATTTGCCTTCCTTTGTTAAATTCGGTTCATAATTTACCGTGTTTTTGTCATAAATGTGAAAACTTCCCAACAGAAAATTTAATTGTATTATAAAATAAAATACAGGTCTATGATTTCATTATAACAGCATACATTTTTCCAAAGTAAGGAGTTGAATTGTTTGGCCCCGGTGAAGACCCGGTGACATCACGAACACGCTCCTTCCGTCCGACGCTGCGTGGAGCTGCTTCTTCGGCCGAACGTGAACTGCTAGCAACCAGGAGACAAAAGCAACAAAGTGAACCCCCCTCCGGATCAATCAAATGTGTCACATTTAACCGTTTCGGAGCCGAAACTCTGTGATCCCACCGCTGGATTCTAACAGTAAGTGTGCTGGGCGCCTAAAACGGCGGCCGAACGGGGGTTGAATGCGGGCGGGACGTCGTGGCGAGCGTTTCGCCCGATCCGGATTCTGGTTCGTGTTGCCACGGCCGGGTTCTGCCTCGCCAGGTTAGCTTGAATGTCCTGTGTGTTGTGTGTGTGTGTGGCCTAGCTTGGCAGCTAACCAGCTAGCAGTCGTAGTGTGGTCCGAAATTTCCCACAAGCCTTTTCTCAGCCCAGCTCCACATTAACCGGCTCGTTTTTAAAAACCTTCAAGCTGCCAGAAAAGGCACCACAAGAGCACGTGACATAAGGCTCCTTTCTGCGTGTTGTTTTATTGTGTTTATTAGCTTCGAGGCTAACCCAGTTAGCACCTGAATAGCCCTCGACGTATATATTGATATTCTAGCCTCACTTCCGGCCGGACTGTGTTATTAATCGTTTTTTATGATTTTTTTGGAGGTTCTTTATATTTTTTGGGTAAGGAAATGTCCTTTTTTATTACATTAAAGTTAAAAGCTACGATGTTGATGCTCATAGAAACTAGCTAACGAGGAGCACTGGGGGCTAGTCAGCGTTGGCTATTTTACGCTGTCCTGTCGCATCTTCCTGATTAGCACGTAAACCTAACCCGGAAAACTGCCCGTCTGTGACTCAAAGCTGGACTATATCTCTTAAAAAAACATATTTTTGGTTGAAATTACTCCTTTAAATGAAAATAAAACAAGCCCATAACTTTTTGTAGAGTTATTGCTACTCTTACTACTAATTAGGTACCAGTTAGCCCGGTTTTTATGTTTATAACAATTGTGTTCTTAGTGTAATCACTTTAATCTGCACGTGTTTTAAATGCACACATCCTAAAATAATACAGTACTCAAAGAAATACAACTAATGCTTACTCTAAAATGAAAAATAACTACAATTATTACAAAAATATAAATGTACACACATTAATAATTTTAGTTTCCTCTGCTTGATTTAAATAGATCTGATCTTACAAAATAAGGTTATTAAAAAAAATGTGTCCAGGTTTGAATACATACTATCTGGAGCGACGTACTCGGATTACAACAGATAAATGCGCTTATAATCTGATGTGGGTGTCTAGTTCTGCAGTTATGACACGAGAGAAGAACAGGCCGGTCAACTGACAGAAAGATACAGCGAGTGGTGTTTGCAAACAAGGAACTAACCCCGCTTTATTAGGTTTTAGTCCTTAACTCTCATCGTTTGGTTCTTGTTGCCAGGTGACAACAACACAGTTACCGTTTGTGGCCACCGACGTTTTCCCTTTTATTCCTCTTTCTGCTTGGTCTTCTGGAAACGATAAGAGTTTCGAAATAGGAGTGAAATTAATGGTAATAATGGAACAAAAGAACCAAAAAAATTGTAGGATTCTGTCCTTATCTATTATTTTTACTCATCTTTCTCTTCAGATGGGAGCAACTCAATACTTTTTGGGGTTTAACGTGTTCTTGTAGCATTTTTCTCTTGGTGGAGGACATATATGAGGAAAATTAAGCTTAAAAAAGTATTTTTTTATTCAGATTGTTGGAATCAGGAGCCATTATGATGCATCACTTGTAGACGACTAAGTTTTCTTTGTCCGATCAGGTATCCGGGTGGATAGCTCCAGTATTGCTCACTGTTTTCATGGCATTGCTAATGTTTGGTTGGCCGGTGTGAAGGGCTGTAAACTAGTGGAAGAATGTGTAAACAGATGGATGATGGGAAGTAAGGGTGGGCCTACTCCCTGCCAATTTAGAGGCAAATTACTTTTGACCTAGTTCCGCTTTGAGGAAACTATGATATAGTAAACAACAGTTTTTTAAATTTGTTTTATTTTGGCTAATAATGGAAAAATTCAAATTAAAAGACCATTGGGAATTATTTTTAAATAGATTAAAAGATTATTGGAACTTTAAATTAAAAGTGATTCAAGTGACTTTAACACTTAGTAGTCTCCTGACTGTCCAATGCATCCGCCAATCAGATCGATTCTTTACAATGACAAAGGAATGACATGC
Source organism: Oryzias melastigma (assembly GCF_002922805.2). Taxonomy (NCBI): domain Eukaryota; kingdom Metazoa; phylum Chordata; class Actinopteri; order Beloniformes; family Adrianichthyidae; genus Oryzias; species Oryzias melastigma. The sequence goes on from NC_050534.1 coordinate 7,592,811, forward strand.
CAAAAGTATCAATTTCATTCAAAATTTGATATGAAGGTTTCAATAAAGGTTATTGGCTTTGAATTTGTTTAAACAAAACAAATTCAAAGCCAATAAAATGAAATAAATCGTAAACAGTCATTGTAAATATTATTGAGATTCAGCGTTTACTTTTATACATTTTTATACAGATGTATACTTTCTGCCCTCTGTTTACAATCTAACATTTCTGATCCCAATCTAAAAGCTGTAACAGATATAGTTCTACTTCATTATGCACATAATAAAAGAGAAGCTCCTTTTTTATCTCTGCTGTCCGATTTAGGGCTCCCGCGATTAATCGATTAGTCATGACTATGTCGAGTATTGAAATAGTTCGCGGCTAATTTAATAGTCGATTAGTCAGCTTTGAATTTCTTTCTTTTTTTTTTAATCTCAAAACTGCAGTGAGTGCACGCTTTCTAATGCCACATCTGCTATCGTCTTTGACACACTAGCGCAGTAGTGCTAATCCGAGTCAGCAGTGATGTCACAGTTAGTTCAAGGAAGAGCTTGAAAAAAGTAAAGGAAAGAAGCCCTATGATTCATTAAAGGTCTAAAACTATCGTCTTAATTGTCTTTAATTTTAATCGGCATATAGCAAAAACACTTCAGATTTCAAGCTAATTACGTGTGTTTTACATCCAGTTTACGAAAGACGCAATTAGTCGATATTGCGGAAAAATAATCTGTGACTAGTCGACCATTAAAATAATCTTTTCTTGCAGCCCTACGTCTGATACATTTTTACCTTACAAATTTTGACACTTTATTAAAAATAGATTTTGTAATTTTACAGTGAATATTGTAGATTTTTGTTTGAAACACACATTCCCACCGTCACTGTTCTAAATCTCAGTGTTTTATAACCTCAATTTCTTTGAAATTACGAATACTTTTTCTTTTATTTTGAAAGAAAAGGCTTTTTGGTGTGTCTTACGCATACATTTCAGAAGATTCAAATCTACCAGTTCATTAAATTTGAAAACATTTAGCTGTATAAATGTGTAAGATCCCATTAATAGGTGTTTATGATTCTCTTCTGCCAAAAAAAAAAAAAAAAAAATCTGGATTGATGCACGTTTTGTCAAGCACTTCCCCCAGAATTCATTGCAATAAGTCAGATGTGGAACAGTTAGTAGAATTTATAAAATTAATGTGTTTTACTTTCTGTTTAGACCTTCTAGACTCGTTGGTGTCCAAATCTTTTTTCGACTTATGCGAAGTGTCCTGTTTATAGCAGACAGTTGTTTCTTCTACATTCAACTCGTTTATGAAGTATTGGTTTGGCAGCCCAATACTAGTCCTTGAGGTCCACCCTGCTCACTGCCGATCACTTGGATCAGGTGTGTTCAGTCAATCAGAAAGAGGAATCAGCTGGAAAACCGGTTGGGCGGTAGATCATAATGACTAGGGCTGGTCTAATGAGGGTTGGTTGTAAATTCTGGTCATGGAGGGGGGTTCACCTCCCCCTTTCTGTCGTCACAAACAAACCTGATGTTGTTCTCTGACCTTTAGTGTTGACAAAGCATTAAAGACGGTAGTTTTTTCCTGACTATTCTTTGTAAACTTCAATGACGTTTGTGTGTGAAAGTTGTACTCAATAAGCAGATATGAAATCGACTAGAGCCAAACTCTTTGGAAAAGTCTGCTACTTTCCTGCATCAGTTTAGGTCCGAGAGGACATGAAAGAGAAAAAAAACACAAAATCGTCCTTTTTAAGATTTGACCAAAACACATGAGTAAAACTGACATAAGAGAACGGGAGCAGACGAGGTGTCCAGGTGGAGGAAAACGCCCAGCTTGCTCTAAAATGACCCCTAGCCGCTGAGTCGGGGCTGTAAACCTGACAGGTGCGTTGTCCCACCCTGCTTGTTCCGTGTAAATAGCTCATAAGCTGTCGGCTCACCACAGATCACTGCAGAGCAGAAATCAGGTTAGAGGTGCAGATGTTGATGGTGTTTGGAAAAAATGCCGTGGTTAAAAGAAATGCTTGAAGCTCAGTAGGTCACTAGAGTTGGGGGATGGGCGAAATACAAAAGATAAAAAGTAGAACGAGAGAATAAATGTGTTAAGTTCCATTTCATTTCTATGTATGGGTAATTTTATTATGAATAGATGCTAAGGATTGTTACTAACTTTCTGCATTATTTAAGGATTAATAGAGCCGTCTGTAAAAAATTGGGATTAGGTAACAATACGTATATTACAGTGGCCCCTCGCTATATCGCAGTTCACCTTTACCGATTTCGCTGCGTCACAAATTTTTGTATGTTTTTTTTACAGCACATAGTGTGTGTCCTGAATGGCTATAAACCATTGTCAATCGATCTATGTTGTCTGTATTCTACAAATGGCGCTTAGTTTCCAAAATGTACGTAAATCTTCGCGATCAGATCTTTGTTTTCATTCTTTAGTACTGGATTTATTATATTTAAGGATGTTTTGCTTTGTTTTTAGTGTGTAGTGAGGAGTTTTACAGTCTTAAACATTTTTAACAGGTGTAAAAAATAATTTGTGGGTTTTGTCTATTGTTAGTTATTTTTAGAACGTCACTCCTGTGATATACAAGGGGTCACTGCATTTTCATACAGAATAAGCCATTTTTCCGTTTTATGAAACGGTGTGGGACCAGGCGCCTGTTGATGTTCAACAGTACAATGTCTTTTCTGAGTTTCTCTCTACTCAACTTTAAAACAGAGATCACTTATCTTTTTAAGACCAAGATCGATGTTATGGGTGCCAAGTCATGTGAAGGGACACCTGCTTGACACGCTCCTCTTAAATAACAAATTTGATATATATCAATAGTTAATTGTCAATAAAAGACGGGCAACAGATAACATCAATACTCTACATTATTTTTTAGACTTATAGCAATTGTTCAGATGATTGTTTCATTTAAAAATGTTGTTTCTTGTTTTTACCAGTCACTGACAAACTTAATATTTCACAAACTATGTCACTATAACTATAAAATATTTGAGAAAAATCTACTTTTATATTTAATAAATGTTATCTCACTTAATTGAATGAATATACTCAAAATCTTCATTTATTTAAACTAAATACAAATTTTAAGGATTATAGCCCTTTAATACCAGAGATGTTGCCAGTGACACCTAAATAACACATGCTCTTTGACGTACTGTAAAACTCTGACCATTAATACAATCAATGTAATAGGGTGTTCCCTGCTTTAACTCACTAGAGTTTTACTTCCAGTGCTGACATTCTTTCGCCTACTATAACTCTTCAACCATTTTCGGAAATAACGTAATTTCAGCTGATTCTGATTCATGTTGATCACTTGAACAGTTGAAGGTTTTAAGGTGTTGTGTTATTTTAATGACACCAGCAACATCTCTGATGTTAAAAGGTTTGAAGAACTTCAAAAAAGGAGTGTGTAAATGAAAGAAAAAAATCCAGAAGATGACCATACTACGTTTTTTTCCACCAATTATTGCTTATAACAGCTTAGCTAGTATGTGTACCTTGAAATGTATGGTTTATTATCACTCATCTTGTATAATCTCATCCCTGTAAAGTCTACATTAAGATATTAAATAAAATAAAGTTGTATTTGTTCTTTTTAATAAGATTTCTAAATTCTTAGATATTTTATGTTTGACTGTAAAGGGTTGTATATTTGGGAACAGTTCTAATATTGAGGTATATTTCTTTGGAAGAAGTTTGAACAGCCGATGACCGTTTTTCCTTCAAGAGAGTTGTGAGGCAATTTGCAGGTCTGGATCATTGACAAAATCGTCCAAGTGAATCCTGAGGATGTACTGGAAGTTCTGGTTGAACCTGCACCTGCAAACAAAACTGAAACTTCCCACTAAACAAAACTAACACCGCCTGCAGGTTACACATGTCATAACAAATGAATAAATAGTTTTTCATTAAAGTATTTTCATTCCTAACCAAAAAATAAACTGGTTTCCAGTTGTAAACTGTTTCATTCTTTGTTTTACAGATTATGGCTGGCTTTAAGCATGTTGTTGTTGCTTTGTAAATGAGCCTGTATGCTCTAGAGATTAACAATCGAACAAGACAGGGAAACGTGTGTTGGGACACCTGCAGTATCTTGCAGGAATCGTTTTATTTGTTTTGCATACTCCACAGATCCTATCTTGATTTGTTTTCTGTCTCTCTTTTGCCCCTGCAGGCTGTGTGCAACGAAGTTGAACTGATACAAGTCATAAATGGGACAGAACGAGCAAGATCTCTATGTCCTGGACAGCAAAAGTGTCAGTACGACTCCTGCTTGAGAGCCGCTTTATTGATGAGTACACCTGAAAAGAAGTTGCTACATCTGACAAAGCAGACCTGACTGACGGAAATCCTTGGGCTGCTGCCATGGATGGAGAAGAAGAGGTTCCCCACATGAGCGAGGATCTAATCATTGAGTCCAATGGCCTCATCGAGAGTAAGAAAAGGGAGGCAAAAGCGTCCTGCCTGAAAATCGAGGGGCAGGACGGCTACGTCTTCAAGTCCTACAGCATTCACCCTCACGACGACGATGAAGACCCAAAGTCACTTGCTTGCTCCTCAACACTGGATAAAGACATACTCCCTTGTTTCCATTTTACTTCTCAGATGGACAAACGCTTGGAGATAGACCTGGCATGCAACACAGGTCCATCTTCACCCAACACTGATACCGAAGGAAATGCAGAGACTGAGAAGTACGAGAATGGAAACGAATCGAGTGAGCTTGCCAGAGAGGACATTGAGGATGCTAACGGGATGGAAGATGAACCGCAGGACGACGAAAGGTTGGCGTTTGGCAGCTCGATTGGCCCCTTTGCAACAAAAGATGTTGACGATTATAGTAATTTACTCAGCGGATACACCAGCACTCTTTATGATGTTGCCATGGATGCCGTTACGCAGAGTCTGTTGTCATCTATAAGAGGTCACGCCAACCCGAGGAAAAAGTCTCCGGCGTGGAATCACTTCTGCATATCGCCGCGAGACAATACCAAAGCAATCTGTTTATACTGCATGAAAGAGTTTAGCCGCGGCAAGAACGAAAAAGACCTCAGCACAAGCTGCTTAATGAGGCACGTGCGAAGGGCTCATCCCACTGTGCTTTTACAAGACGGAGCGGATGTATCGCTCAGTAACCTGTCTAGCTCTCTTCCCTCTCCTTTCCTACCTTTCCCACCAAGCTCACCAAAAAACGGAGACTTGACCAATTGCATTTTCACTCCTGCCTCAAAGAACTCGTCGCCGTCCACGTCCTCAGCGGAGAATTCAGACCCCTCATCCAAAGAAACATTACCCAAAGTTGAACCAAAACTAGAATCATGCGCCAATGCTGACACCGTCTATGGCTCCCTCCTGCCCTCGCATTCCATCGAAAATAACGTTGAAGAAATGTCAGACGGGGGGTCTGAGCGCCTTCCGGGGACCCCGAAAGGCTCCAATTCCCGCCGCAGGTCAGCTGTATGGAAACACTTCTACCTGTCGCCCGCGGACAATTCCAAAGCTGTTTGTATTCATTGCATGAATGAGTTCAGCAGGGGTAAAAACGGAAAGGACCTTGGGACGAGCTGTCTAATCCGTCACATGTGGAGGGCCCACAAAGAGGTTGTGATCGAGGAAAACGGGCAGGGCAATCATATTCCCCCGCCCTATACAAATCCGCCCTCTCTGTTGTCTCGCACACAATTGCTGGACTCGTTTGAAGTGAAAAAAGAATCGCCCCTCCTTCCATCCTCGCCAGAAACCATAGCTGACGAGTTACCCCAAAGCATCGAGGAAAGCATGGATATTAAGGAGGAGTGTGAGGAGGTGATGCAACTCTCAGGGCAGGACTCCTCCCTGAACTTCTTTAAAACTCAAGAGGAAGACTTGCCCCTGACTTCCTCACCGTGCGAGCTCTTCGACGGGCCCGGCGCAAGTCAGGATCATTCAGTCTTTCAGCAGAACAAAAAGATCATGAAACGGGTGAAATCAGAAGTGTGGCACCATTTCATAGTGTCGCCGGTTGACCAGTTAAAAGCACTGTGCCGTTACTGTCCATGCGTCATCAGCCGGGGAAAGCGGGGCGACTTTGGGACAAGCTGCTTGATGAGGCACCTCACGCGCCGCCACCCTGACGTTCTCAAAAACCAAAAAAGCACAGATGAAAAAGAATCATCCCCCCACCCCTACAACAATTTTGCCATGATGGATACAGTTTCCGCCAAAGAAACTGAGTCCCCCGTCACAGAGGCGAAGGCGCAATCCACGCCAGCTTTCAGCAAGAAGACGTCAAAGTTGTGGAACCATTTCTCCATATCACCTGCCGACCCTACAAAGGTGGTCTGTTTGCACTGTAACCGCACAATAAGCAGAGGCAAAAAGACTACAAACCTCGGTACCAGCTGTCTCTTCCGGCACATGCAGAGGTTTCACGGACACGTTCTTGAAAGTAACAATGCTATCTCAGGTGACGCACAGGATGCAGAAATCCATGTCAAACAAGAAGTCATGGAGACCTCCGTTTATGAAACTGAGCAAAACTGTGAGAGGTTCGACGAGGAACACCCGGTTGCCAAAAAAATCACCAAACTTGTAGCGGAAATGCTCGCACTGGATCTCCAGCCATCAGCTGTGGTAGAGAACGCTGGACTGAACAGACTGCTAGAGTACCTCAAGCCTCAGTATTCTCTACCATCATCATCTTATTTTACCAGCACTGCCATACCAGATATGTACGAAAAGGTGAAGGAAGTCGTGCTTACCCATTTGAAAGAGGCTGAAGGAGGCGTTGTCCACTTCACAACAAGTATTTGGGTCAGTAGCCAGACTAGGGAGTACTTGACCCTTACCGCCCACTGGGCAACGTACGAATCCAGTGTCAGACCCCAAGGGCAAGACTTTCACTGTTCTGCTCTCCTAAGTGTCTCACAGATAGACTGCGACCAAGATATGCACGACATCCCGAAGCAGCTGGAGTATCTGTGGGATACTTGGATCACCTCTTCAGGGCTGAAAAGAGGGTTCACTCTGACAGATAACATCACCATCCAGCACACTTTGGAGGAGCACGGCCACCCCATCATGGAGTGTTTCGGACACACTATCGACCTCATTGTAAGTGAAGCCATAAAAAGCCAGAGAATGGTGCAGAACCTTCTAAGTATTGCACGAAAGATCTGCGAACGCGTGCACCGCTCGGCGAAAGCTAAAGAGAAGCTGGTGGAGTTGCAGAGGGTCCACCAGCTGCCAGAGAACCAGCTCGTCCAGGACGTGCCCTCCAAGTGGAGAACGTCCTTCTTCATGCTGGAGCGGCTGGTGGAGCAGAAGAACGCCATCGACGAGATGTCGATCGAGTGCAATTTCAGGGAAATAATCAGCTGTGACCAGTGGGAAGTGATGCTGTCGGTCTGCAATGCACTGAAACCTTTCGAAGTCGCCTGCAGGGAGATGAGCACCCACACTGCCACACTGGGTCAAGTGATACCACTCATCCACATCCTCAGCAGAAAAATAGACTTGCTCTTTGACGAGACTGTGGGCATAGACAACATGCTCAAGTCTCTAAAAGAGGCCTTGGTGAGCAGAATGTCTGCCACGCTACACGACCAGCGATACACCTGGGCGACCATGCTCGACCCGAGATACAAAACGTCACTGTTCACGGAAGAAGAAGCCGAGCAGTGCAAACAAGATCTGATCCGGGAGCTGGACTCGTCCTCTTCTACCTCAGCCGAAGCCGAGTCGCTGCTGCCCAACGGCTGCAGCGATGACCCGGCCTCGTGCAGCTCCTCCCACTCGAACGCAGACGACCTCTGGTCCCTAATGCCCGACGTCAGGCAAAGAACGAAAAACGAGGAAAAGCCAAAGTCCTCAGAAGAGGCGGTGCTGGAGTATCTGGAGGAGGACATTCTGGATCAAAGCTGCGATCCTCTCGACTATTGGAACCTGAAGAAGTTCCTGTGGCCCGATCTCGCCAAAGTGGCCGCCCGCTACGTGGGTTGCCCCCCTAGCATCGTCCCATCAGAGACGCTGTTCAGCACGGCCAGCGTCAACTGCGCTCTAAACCAGCCCAGGCCGATGCTGGACAACATCGAGGGGCTGCTGTTCCTGAAGGTCAACCTCCCTCTGATTTATTTCCAGTACTGATCGAGCATTAAAACAGACCAAGTCGCAAACCTGTGAAATGATGGGAATTTATTCTGCTGAGCAAATGTAAATGATTGATTTTTTTTTTTTTATACACTGATTCTCAATCCAAAGGCCAGATTGAGCTTTTGTTGTGTAGTGTACTACTGTTAAAAACACTTTGGAGCTGTCGTGAGGAAAAAGTCCCAGAAGTGTATCAGGGAGGGGGAGGGGTTTTTCTAGCTGTAGGAGTCGGGGGTTGTGTGTTTTGCTTTTTAAAAACTGGTGTCTTGTTTTGTGTCTGCTCTCTCCTCGTGCCTTATCCAATACTACTTCAGGTCAAAATGCTGTAAATACTGAAATCGAGCAGATCATGTCAGGATTTTTGTTTTCTTTTTTTTTTTTAAGATACATGCAGGGTTGAATGAAAACTAGGCCCCAAAAATAAATGCTGTGACTGAAATGTTTTAAGTTAATGTTATTTAATTTCTATTGTGACTTTGTGGTTCATGGTACCGTCATTTAGAATTAGATTTTTTTTTTATTATTTGCTGAAATGTTTTACTGAAATTGTGTATGATATTGCTGTATTTTCAGATTTAGGGGGTTGTTTGGAATATACCATTTTTTTTTTCTCTTAAGCACAATTTTAATTTTATGTCAAGGGGAATTAAATTAATGGGTTTATTAATGATTAAAGCAACGTACTGTACATTTTTTTTTATATAAAATTGCTTCTCAGCCCTGATTTGATAATTGTTTTAGCATTAAAAACTGGAGACAATTTTGTGGTCATTTGTAAATAAAGGTTTTCCTTACACAAGAATGCCGACACTTTTTGCACGGTGGATTTATATGGGGTTTGGATGAAATTTTATTTACAAAGTTGATGTTTTTTTTAATAGAAAATTCGATCGGATGCATCACCTGTAGAAAAAAATGACTATTTAGTCAACGGTGGGGGTTAGTCTTTCTCTCCATCAGAACGGTCTTCTTCTCTAGTCGAACGCTGGCAGGAGGGAAGCGAGCTAGGTTGACGGCAAGGTTGTGGTAACCTTGGATGAAGGCTATCGGCTGATGAGTGTTCTGGAGCAGCTGGATTCTGTTGTCGTCGGCCTCCATCAGGAGATGGGAGAATGTTTGGATTTCAGGGCTTGTGGGGCTCAAGTCTTCTCTTTTATCATATCTGTCCGAAAAATTAAATTTAATCAGTATAAACTTTATAAATAAGAGTTTTTGTGACAACAATCAAACAAACCTCCAGTTTGTGTTTTGCTGTAAGAAGCGTGATACTCCAGTTTCAGCTGTGTAGGTGTCAATATGAAGAGAAATATCTGCAAATAAGCAAAATATGTTAGAGCTACAAACAAAAAATCCATCTCTAGAAATCCTGAATCCAAAACTGTTCCTTACCGGCTGTAGGGGGCAGTATTCTGTGCAGCTCCAGCATCCCTTGTCCTCCTGGGTAATTGTGGTGAGAAATGTAGAGACAAACGCCGGAGTAGAGAGCGTTGACCAGCAGCTGAGCGACCACAACTGCTGAACCCAGTTTGTACATCCAAGACTTCCGATAGTTATTCACACTGAAAAAAAAGAAGGGTCAATTTCCTTTTTGTTGTCTTCTAATCCCCTCACTAAAAGTGCTCTAGATTGGGCCACTTCGTCAGGAAGTCTGATTCTACAGTTAGTTCTAAAATTTCCCATAAGTCTCTGCAAATAACTACATCAATGTCATTATATGAGAACTGAATTGAGTGACCCCTCCCCCTATTGCTTTCCAAACAAGAAGTACAAGCTGACTCCAATCGGACAAAACTCCATAGACTTCTATAGAGAAATAACAGCTATTACTCAGTCATTCTGTTCGTCAGAAGAACCGTTTTTATTTTTTTGTTTTAATGATCACACATTTAATAATTCTTCTTTAACTGAATTGTATTTGTACACAAACAAACTTGTCTTGGGGATTTGGAAGTGGTGAGTGATTTCAGACAAATTTCCTGCTGGTAGTTATTTTTTCCATCCTGTGAAGTTCTACTCACATAAAAGAGCAGCCGCGTGCCGCCACCAAACTGAACACGGGGAAGGTGTAGATGATGAAGCGCAGCTCCTTGTGAGGCAGCAGCGAGTAGATGAGGATGAAGCCCACGGCGGGGAGCAGCAGCGGCCTCATCCGCGCGTCAAGGAGGCCGAGGGGCACGAAGAGCAGCGAGCAGCCGAGGCCACGCGGCACAGCGGAGTAAAAGTACCACAGAAAAGGGGAGGTTTAGAAAAGGAAGGAGTCAAAGAAAAGAGAACTGAGCTCCTGGACAGTGGTTTAGAAATGCAAGTTTTTCTATTGTGGCAGAAGGATATTCCCCAGTTTGAGCTTTTGTTAAGGATGGTGTTGTACCACAACACCTGCCCCTCAGGCCACAGCATCTTCTTCCAGAAGAAAGTGTCGACAGCAACCGTCAGAGCTGCAGTGCATAGAAAGCAAAAAGAATTTTTAAAAATAGACTGTATTTTCCGCACTTGTGAATACGCTAACGTGTAGCGGTATTGAACTGTGTTGTCTTTTTTACACGTTACCAACAAGGTTGGGAGTTAGCTTAGTCACATGTTTTTTTTTTTGTTTGTTTTTTTGTTTGTTTTTTTACATGTTGCAAACAAAGTTGGGAGTTACAGAGATTGTGAATATGCTAATGCGGCTAATGCTAACACAGTTAATGTGTTGTGGTGTCAAACTGTTGCTACTATCAAAATTGAAAGTTAGTGCAGTCACAGTAACATTTGTCTTTAGTGCCATCAGTTGTTTTTTTTCCTGTTGCAAACAAGATTGGACGAAACGGGTATTATGAATAAGCTAACGTGTAGCAGTGTCGGACCAGGTATTTTTTTCATCACAAACAAGACTGGGAGTGGGCGCATTTACAGTAACGTTTGTTTTAGCTTTATCAGTTTTTACGTGTTGCAAACAAAGTTAAAAGTAACAGGTATTGTGAATGAGCTAACACAGCTAACGTTTATCAGTGTCAGACCATGTATTTTTTTCTATCACTTAACAATGTTGGGAGTTAGCTTAGTCACAATAATGTTTGTTTTAGCACCAGTAGTTTATTATTTTTTACATGTTGCAAACAAAGTTGGGAGTTATAGATATTGTGAAAAGGCTAACGCGGTTAATGCTAACACAGCTAATGTGTAACGGTGTAAAACTTGTTTTTTTTACGTGTTATTATCAAAGTTGGGAGTTAGCGTAGTCGCAGTAACGTTTGTTTTAGCGTTATCAATCTTTTTTTTGTGTCAAACAGGGTTGGAAGAAACAGCTAGTGTGACTATGCTAACACGTAGCTGTGTTGGGCCATGTATTTTTTTTTTCCATTGCTAACAAGGTTGGGAGTTAGCTTTGTCACAGTAGTGTTTGTTTTAGTACTATCAGTCGGTTCGTCGTTACTTGTTGCAAACAAAGTTGGGAGTTACAGATATTGCGAATATGCTAATGCAGCTAACGTGTAGCGTGTCACACATAAGTTCTAGAGTTTCTGTGAACGCAGTTAGAAAAAAGTCTAACTGTCACACTTATCTTTCGTCTCACTTGATGCACCTTATAGTTTAGTGTCCATTATATATGACAAATTCAAAATTAAACTATTAATTGATGGTGTGCCTTAAAATCGGGTTCGCTCTATACTGTGAAAAATATGGTGCATACTTCTTTTTTTTTATTATTATTATGGTATTTCTACAAAATGTACAAACCTAGAGACAGGATTCCAGCAGGAGCAGCGTAACAAAGCAGCTGCAGAAGCCCCAGTCTCCTTCTCAGCAGGGACATGAGTAACATGAGGCCCAGGAAGATGCAGAGCTCCGACCGAAACACCACAATGACGAAGGCAGAGAGCCAGATGAACTGGTTGTGTTTCTGCACCATCCACGCTGTGAACGCCAAGAGAACTGCAAGCAGGATTTTGACTGCGTTAACCTCAAAACAAAACTTGGGAAAGGAAAAATAAAAAGAATGAAAACTCACCTAATGGGAGTGCAAAAACATTAGGGAGAGTCCTGGTGCTGTAGAACATCAGGTGGAACTGAGAAGCACAGATCAGGCAAAAAAGGCTAGAAACCGTGGAGCCAAACTGTTTCCTCGCCTCCTTCTGCATGTGCCACAAAGCAGCGATGACACACAGCCCCAAAGAAGCTCTGACTAGACAAAAAAAAAAAGACACACATGACTCACCTGTTACTGAGAGTTACTGAGGGCTCGTGGCCTGCCTAACATATTTTCCAGGTCACTAATACTCAGAAAAGCAACTTCAGTTTTTTTTATATTTGTCCTTATATTTGTCATTGATCAAAAATGACAAAAGAACATGTAAAAAAATAAATAAATAAAAAAGCTCGATTTGACTTACCTATGAGCTGTGAGTAGAACTTTGGAGCATCCAGCAGAGAAGACACGAAAACAAAAGGGCTGCTGATGACGGAGAGGAAGAGAGGGCCGAGGAATGTACGGGGTACCACACCGGGGAATTCATGATGGTCATACTGGAGGAGAGGACAACCGCTTTAGTGGTTTGCAACATTAACTAAATCAAACAGGACAGAAAAGTCACACAAATTGTGTAATCAAAATAGGCTTTAGAAATAATCTAGTGTTTTTTCTTACCCTTATATGTCAAAATAGCTTTGAAACTGTGATTTACAGTCATAATTGGTAATTTAAAATAATTTACCATTATTTTTTAGAAAGAAAAATTGTAATCCAATTATATAATTGACAAAAAAAAAAAATACAATAAAACATGTATTTAGTCCCATATCTTATTCTAAACTGGTCAGAGTTAGGTAAATAAAGTCAGTTAGTTTTATCATATCTTAAAAAATAGAGGAGTAAATAATAAAAATAAACTTTTATTTCAATTTCAAATCAATACAAGTCATTATATGTTGCAGAATTTGTATTTTTTTGTTTAATTTTTTTCCTGTCTCATTAATATATATTAAACTGTGATTAAAATATTACAAACAAATGTTAATTTAAGCTGGTTTTCTGTCGATGCCAAAATAAATATCAAAGTAAACTGCCTTAAATGTTTTCTACATCATAGTCAGGGTATTTATACCTTATTTTCGCATCTACATTTTATAAGGTTTATGCTTACAAGCATCAGGCTAGCATTATGCTAGCTTACTTACCTTATCAAAGTCGAATCTGTGATATAAAATATCATGTGTCGCTTGCAAATTAAAGCTTTCTTCCACTTTTGTAAACGGACAAATAAATAGATGAAGAAAAGCCACAGAAACTAATAAAAAGAGCAATGGTCCACCCCAAACAATCCTCTTTTCGGCCATGATGGCTTATTTTGCCTCCTCTTCTACTTCCGGTTAACACCGGAAACTAATATCCAATAATATATATATTTTCATATTTCAACAAAATGTTGTCAACGGTTACAGAAATAACGTGACATATTTTCTCATATATTATAACATTTTTCTTAAAAGTAATAAAATCATTTAAGCGTAGTTTTTTCGTTTCCGGCTCTCTCCACATTCCCCATTGTCCCGCGCGTGGCGGCTCCTGATTGGTGGTTAATTTAAACGACAAACAATCCAGCCAATCGCTGCAAGCCACAATCTGTTTAATGAGCTGACGCGGAAAACTAGAACCGCATCAGGTTTTTCTTCCCCCCTACAACCAGCATGTAAATATTACTTCCCCGTGCTTTGCAAGGATACTGCTATTTATGATTTAATGTTAGAAGCGGCTTATTTAGATGTGTCCCAGCGCTAGAACGCTTTAGTAGCAGCGGGGAGTTTGCTTGTCAGTGGCTTCATTCTGTGTTGATGAGTGAGAGTGTTGACTGAGATGCTGTCCGCCGGTCCACAGCAGCTCCGACTGTTGTCCTGTGTCACTATCCTTCTATTTTTCCACGCCATCGTCGCCAAAAAGGACTTAAAAAGCGCCTGCAGCACCTGTCGACAAATCACTGATAACTTCAACAAGGTCAGACATTTATTATAAATCTTTGTTTTCTATTTCTGAGTGGCTCATCAGATGCACACTGATCCCTGTATCTATGGATGATGACACGTGTCTGTAGGGACTTTTGGACTTAAAACATCATATCTCCTTATTTTTAAACTGTATAATCATTGATTTGTGTTCAGGGTTTTGACAGAACAGCAAAGCAGAACTTTGGAGGAGGCAACACAGCCTGGGAGGAGAGGAAGCTTTCCAAATATGAGACAAGGTGGGTCAACTTGACACAATGATGTTAGTTTAGACCCCTGTCAATATTTACGACCCATCAGAGTCAGCTTTTTGTTGGATGGATGCCTGTCTATGGAGATAAATTCGTCTCACTGAATTTGTGTGTAATTCTTGATTTGTTCGTACAAGACATTTTGTGTGTAATTGCGTCTACTTGCAATTGTCTATTCAAAACTGCAAATGCAAGATACAATTCATGCTTGCACAGCTTGAAATTGCAGCAACTTAAAACTAAGTAGGACACCAAAACAGCTCCTGTGTATGGAGAGTAGTGCTGCCACAAACGATTATTTTAATAGTCGACTAATCACTGATTATTTTTTTCCAATTAGTAGACTAATCGGGTCATGCGAAAACTGGATGTAAAGTACACATCTTAACCACCAGTAGCTTAAACTAACTAAAAATTTGATATATAGCATTACCTGCTAAATGGTGTAAGCTGCTAAAGATGTTAGTGCTGATAGCTAAAAATTCTGAAATTGATAGCTGAAAACACTAAAGCTAATAGCTGAAAACACTGAAGCTGATAGCTAATAACGCTGAAGCTAATAGCTGAAAACGCTGAAATTGATAGCTAAAAACGCTGAAGCTAATAGCTGAAAACACTGAAGCTGATAGCTAATAATGCTGAAGCTAATAGCTAAAAACGCTGAAATTGATAGCTAAAAACGCTGAAGTTAATAGCTGAAAACACTGAAGCTGATAGCTAATAATGCTGAAGCTAATAGCTAAAAACGCTGAAGCTAATAGCTGAAAACCCTGAAGATGATTGCTAGCTAAAATTTTAATTAAATGCCAAATTAGCTCAAAAAACAAACAAAAAAGCCTAAATTAGCCAAAACAGCTAGCATGTAGCCGAAATATTAGCTAAACTCCAAAATAGCCTAAAAAACATTAATAAATGCCAAAATAGTCCAAAAAGCTAGAATAATGCAATGATAACTTTCAACTTTACAACACTCTGACTACATATAATATAAAGTAACAACTAATCAACTATTAAAATAGTCATAGACTATTTTAATAGTCGATTAGTCGTTAATTAGTCGACTAATTTTGGGTGCCTGATTCTTGATTTGTAACTCACACAAGATATTTTGTGTGTAACTGTGTGCATTTGCAATTGCAAAATAAAAAATACAATTTACACACACAGACAACTTAAAATTAAAACATTTTGAAATTAACTACACATACCATTCTCTGAAAACTATGCACCAATCACCTGATTCATAAAACCACATTTACACACAAATCAGATGTGAGTCTCTTTTCACTTCTTTAAGATTCACGACACGCACAAAAACACATTTATGCTCAGAGTTAAAAGTGCATGAGGGGTTGTGTGATTCCTGCTGGAATGCTGAGTCATCAGTTTTCTTATCAGCCGCTTTGTTGGAGCGATCTCCTCCACCTCTGCACCCAACATCTTCGCACGCGTCCACTTGTTTGTGGTTCTTTTTGTCATTAATGTATTGTGGTTGCACCATTATTGGAACTTTTGACATCACACCCATTCTCTTATAATAAAACGTGAGTAAAAATGACCTTGACGAAGATGTCAAGTACGGTGATGAAGACGTCAAGACAGCAGGATTCTTCAGTTTCAGGTGCTAGTGCATGGCTGTTGTGAAACATAAGTTTGTATCTGTCTTCTACGGTTGAGGAAGGGCTATTAAAGCTTCCTGTTGTGCTTTGCAATCCCAGTGACTTTGTGGCTGGTGGTTATTGTAATAATTTAAATACAAAAAAAAAACCAAGTCTCACAACTCTTTGTGCGCTTGTTACTCTGATTGTAAATGTGTGATCGTGTGTGAATCAGGTGATTGAAGTGCACTATTTAAAGATTTGTATGCGTAGAGCTGTTTTGGTTGGTTTTAAAGTTGTGAAGTTGTGTGTAAATAGGTTGTATTTGTAAGTTTTTGAAATTTGAGTGACCATATAAATACACAACTGCTAGTACACACAGTTACAGTGATACTAAGTTCCCTCTGTACCCGTGATACTAAGTTCCCTCTGTACCCGTGATACTAAGTTCCCTCTGTACCCGTGATACTAAGTT
>NC_050534.1:7609393-7612330 GCF_002922805.2 Oryzias melastigma
CAACTCTTTGTGCATTTGTAACTCTGTAAATGTGTGATCGTGTGTGAATCAGGTGATTGAAGTGCAATATTTAAAGATTTGTATGCATAGAGCTGTTTTGGTTGGTTTTAAAGTTGTAAAGTTGTGTGTGAATAAGTTGTATTTGCAACTTTTTGAAATTTGAGTGCACATATAAATACACAACTGCTAGTGCACACAGTTGCATACAAAATGTCATGTATGAGTTACAAATCAGGAATTACGGACACAGAAATCCAGTGAGTCCAATGTGTCTCCATACCTGTGATCTTAAAATCTCTCTGTACCCATGAAACTAATTTCTCTCTGTACCCGTGATACTAATTTTTCTCCGTACCCATAATACTACTTTCTCTCTGTACCCGTGATACTAAGTTCCCTCTGTACCCGTGATACTAAGTTCCCTCTGTACCCGTGATACTAAGTTCCCTCTGTACCCGTGATACTAAGTTCCCTCTGTACCCGTGATACTAAGTTCCCTCTGTACCCGTGATACTAAGTTCCCTCTGTACCCGTGATACTAAGTTCCCTCTGTACCCGTGATACTAAGTTCCCTCTGTACCCGTGATACTAAGTTCCCTCTGTACCCGTGATACTAAGTTCCCTCTGTACCCGTGATACTAAGTTCCCTCTGTACCCGTGATACTAAGTTCTCTCTGTACCCGTGATACTAATTTCTCTGCGTACCCGTGATACTAATTTCTCTCTGTACCCGTGATACTAATTTCTCTGTGTACCCGTGATACTAATTTCTCTCCGTACCCGTGATACTAATTTCTCTCCGTACCCGTGATACTAATTTCTCTCCGTACCCATTAGCCTTATTTCCCTCCGTACCCGTGATACTAATTTCTCTTTGTACCCGTGATACTAAGTTTCCTTCCGTACCCGTGATACTAAGTTCCCTCCGTACCCGTGATACTAAGTTCTCTCTGTACCCCTGATACTAAGTTCTCTCCGTACACATCCTGTCTTTGCAGTGAGATTCGCCTGGTGGAGATTCTGGAGGAGCTGTGTGAGAGCAGCAGCTTCGATTGTAATCGTATGGTAGAAGAAAACGAAGAGCTTTTTGAGACCTGGTGGTTCAAGAGGTGCGTGTATTCTCACTATTTAGCTATGTATTATTTCTCTGACACAGCTTCAGATGAGGTGAAGTGACAAAGCATATTTTTACACCACAAATACAATCTATTTTGAACAGCATTTTGTTCCTGATTCACAAGGATTTGAAAAAAGAAATCATCAGAAATTACATTTTAAGCTTAATTTTCCTCATAAATGCCTTCCATCATCTGAGAAAGGCCACAAGAATATTTTAATCGGAGTGGGTCTGTAAAGGTCAACATGGCCGACACACTTCAGGCTTAATTTTTGCTCTTCAGAATTATTTTAGTGACATCAGAGAGGATCTGTTTTAATGTGTGTAAACCTCATCGTTTCTATTTTCTGTTGGGATGCAGGAAAACGAAAAACCCGGATCTACACAAGTGGTTCTGCATTGAAACTCTTAAAGTGTGCTGTCCGAAAGGAACCTTTGGGGCTGATTGTACTGGTAAGAGAGCTTTTGATCCACGAGGACATCTCAGCCGGGTTGGTGTTTGATGGAGCAGCTGTTTTTTTCCAGCCTGTGTCGGGGGATCGGAGAAGCCCTGCCACGGAAGGGGAGTGTGCGACGGCGACGGGACACGCGGCGGGAACGGGAAGTGCAGCTGCGACCACGGTTACAAGGGAGACCTCTGCTTAGACTGCATGGACGGGTTCTTCAGCGCCGAGCGAAACGACACCTTCTCTTTGTGCTCAGGTGCGGAAATCTTCAGAATCTAACTTTCAGTAAAAATCTTCACAGAGGTTTGAATTTTGCTCCTCCTTCGTCCTGCGTCAGAATGCCATACAGCCTGTAAGACCTGCGACGGCCCAACCAGTCAAGATTGTGACGAGTGCAAGGAGGGCTGGGAGGAAGATGATCAGGAGGCTTGTGTTGGTAAGAGGACGAAGAGCTCTTCCTTCACGCTGAAAGATGGATTCAAAATTATTGTTGGTGGAATTTTTCTATTTCTGATGATTAAATTGAATTATTTGTATACATAATCTTTTTTTATTTTAAAACTAGTTGAACTAATTGAATAATGCTAGGCTAATTGGTTTAGTTTTACCATGTAAAACAAATTTATTTACATAAATGTGGTCATAAGATCTCAGAATTGGTGTGATATGTTGGTTCAGTCTGTAAAAGGGATTAAAAATAAGTATGAAAAAAAATTAAGAGTTTCTACTATAACATGTATGTATTATTTTTGTTGTTATCCAACTATTGTTATTATTAATGCTATCCACTGTATGTACCATAAAGTATGTACCTTACTACTAACATGTAATATGAAATAACTTTAAATAAATAAAATAAAGGCTTGAGGTCTGGAACATTTCAAAAGAACATCATTTGTGGTGTCCCTCAGGGCTCTGTATTAGAGCTTCTACTCTAATGTCTAATGCTCTTTATCAAACTGTAATATAATCCAGATCATGCATACGTACTAAACACAATCTATTAATATAAATAAAATTAAATCAGTTTAACCACTGGTTTTACATACATTGAAGTGCATTTGTTATATTTGGAAACAAAAGTTGTGAATTCTCACAGATTTAAAAAAGAAAGTGACAATAGCTATGTTTCTATTACACATCTGCGCAACACTATCAAAATTCTAGAAATGTCAGAAAAACGCAAGTTTGCAATGACACGGTTTCTATTTAATCCTAATTATATGTATAAACACAAACTATTCTACCAACTCAGTCATAAAAAGCATGAAGACGATGTGAACAATACCGATTTATTACCAGATTTTGGATCACATAGTAAAAAATTGAATTGTTTCAGTACGTGAGGAAAATTTTACTTTTAACAAAGACGTC
>NC_050534.1:7612376-7643089 GCF_002922805.2 Oryzias melastigma
CCTGGTGCCACTATCATAGCTGAAAAAAATAAAAAACTAAAACTAACTAAATAGTTTGGAGATAAAAGTATCGCTCAGAATTATGGGTAAACTCAAAATTCCTTCAAAGAATTTCAGAAAAAGAGTACTGACAGAAATGGAGACTAAAATGAAATAAACATCTGTAAAACAATGAGTTATGGAGCTAAATTAAAATTTTTCATTTTTATATGGCTACCGGTTGATTATTTTCATTTTTGTTAAAAAAAGTAAATTATTTACAACAATAACATAGTTGAAAAAACTAGAGATCCTCCAAACTTTTACGTGTGTTGGTCAAAATCTCGTATTTTTGAATCATAATAAAGCGTCTGTTGTGTTGCAGATGTGAACGAGTGTGCCAAAGACCCTCCTCCGTGCAAAGAGAATCAATACTGCCTTAACTCTGAAGGCTCCTATTCCTGCAAAAGTGAGGAAACGCTCCTAAAACTGTCTTCAGCACACCACAGTTTGAATCAAATGAAGGGATATTTCATCAGATCACTTTGGGATTAAACAGTAATTTAAAATATATATCTTTCTTTCTGTGTTTCTCTCTCAGCGTGTGATAAAGCGTGTTCTGGCTGCTCTGGAGCCGGATCCGATAAATGCCGGTCTTGTTCCGACGGGTACCGAGACGTGGAGGGGTCGTGCACAGGTACAAACAAAACTCTCCAGGTTTTGTATTTAGCATGTCAAAAACATCTTCGGTAAAAATTGCTAAAACTATTAGCAGCTCAGCGGTGAATGCTAGCAGTTATGCTAATGTTTAAAACCTTTACAATCTAACAGAAGCCGTTCTTAAAAATGTCTTGAATTACATTACAGCGACTAGTTATTACAATACAAAGATGAATTAAACTTTTAGTGTAAAAAACAAGCATTTTTATAGTTTTTTGTTGTATTTTTTTTTCCTTTTTTTACTGTATTTCCACATAGCATGAGTGTAGCATGCAGCATGCTGATGTCTGGGGTTCCCATCCCAAGTATGCAGGGGCCCAGCAGAGGGCGCCCACACCCCACAACTCCTAACAGGAAAACAGATGATCATTACACAGCTGAATTAAGTCAGGGCCATCAGAGGAAGTTATAAACAGGCAGAGGAACAGAAATGACAGGAGTTTGTGCTTCTTACAGACGTTGACGAGTGTTCTGAGTCTGAGGCGGTGTGCGCGCGAGAGCACCAGGAGTGTGTGAACAACCACGGCAGCTACACATGCGTCTGCTCGGCAGGCTTCCACGAGCAAGACGGAGAATGTGTTCAAGCACAACAGCAAGGTGGGAAGCACCGCTCGGGTTAGACGTATCGTATTATCAGCTGGAGTGAAATCTTATGCTTTTATTTTGTTAGATCCTACAGAAGAACCAGGAAGTCCTGAAGGGTCCGAAAATTCCCACGAGGAACTTTGACGGCACAACTGAGGAGCAGCAGGAGCAAATGAAAACTCTTCCTACAAATCCAGCTGCTCTCAAACTCCATCAAACTCCAGTTTTGGATTAAAGGACAAACAACAAACGAGGATGTTTTATGCTTTAACACCACCCATCTTCATTTCTTGAATGCTTTTACAATTGTTTCAATAAAGACAAAACATGTTTAATTTAAATCATGTTTGAATGTATCTCTATTGTTGCCCCATACCAGGGGTGATTAATTCTGTAAGTTGTCCAAGACCAAAGAGCTGTCGAAGGACACCAGGGACAAGATTGCTTATTCCAGTCTTGTTCAGATGAACCATCTACAATAATTAAGTAGTTTTATGACAAGATATCTACTTTTAGGATCAATATTTAAAAAATTATAGAAACTCAAGATCACTGATGATCTATCTCAACCTGGAGCTGCGTCCAAGATTTCCCCAGATCTTGAACGGTAAGGAAACTACCCAGAACAACACAAGAAAGCTGGGACCACTGGGTCACTATAGTAACGCATGAATTAATATCCTGGAGTGCTCCACAGACCCCCCTACTACCATACCCACTGTGAAGCATGGGGGTGGAAACGTCATGGTTTCGAGCTGCTTTTCTATTTTCTATGTAGAAACAACTTTAAGGTTCTGGAGTGGTCCAGCTGGTCTCTGGACCTCAATCCAATAGAGAATCTCTGAATATGAAGCCAATGTTGCCTAGCAACAGCCTCAAAACATGGCAGCTCTTGAGAAGATCTGCAAGGAGGAATGGACCAAAAATAGCAGCTACAGTGTTAGCTAACCTGGTTAAAACCTACATGAAACCTTTGACCTCTCACTGAAACTAGAGTCACATTGGGAAGTATTGAGATGAACTTTTTATTAACCAAATAATTTTTTTCTGCATCATGACACAAATCTGTTTCTCACAGGTGAAGTGTATCTATGTAATCAAATACTTTTTTGTTATGCTTTGGATTGGTTGCAGGGATAAGAAATGACCACAAGGTGTCAGTGTAGCCCTTAACAAACCTGAATCTGGAACTCGATCACTCAAAGAGTACATAGTGTCTCTCAGTGGGTTCAGTCTCATCTCTGATGGTTTTTGATGTTTCCTTCAGCGTCAGAACGCGAAGGCCTCGGAAGACCTTCCTCTTCCTCCGTGCCGATCAAAGCACGACCCCGGCTCTCGGCGTGAAACGAGGCTTCCTGTGGGGTGATGTCAGTTGTTTTGACTCGCCGGGCTCGCTGAAAGTGGAAGGAAGGAGCCGGTTGAGACCTGTCTGATCTGGAGGCAGTTGAGATGCAGCGGACCCCCACCCTGACCGACAGCTCCTCTGTTGGAGCGTCTGCTCTCACCTTACATACGTCTCCCTATGAGCTGTCAAAGCTGCACTGTTATCACAGTGATCCTCCTTAAATCACTTGAATAATATAAATAGTCAGAACATATTACTGAAGCAGAAAAAAACATTTTCTTTCTCAAAGATTTCTATGATTCAGCTTTTTTTTCTAGAAATTAGTCAGATGACAGAGCATGACTCAGCATTCTGACTAATGCATGAATCACTGCTACTGATATAGATGCTTCAACACCCATTCAGGCCAGTTTATCTCACACTGAATCTATATTTGATGTTCTTCTTATAACAAGATTAAGATTTATAGAACTGAATATATTTAAAAATATACTTTGAAAAAATTAAGAATTAGTCGTGGTATTTAGGTTCGAGGCTCATATTTTGGTCTCTGGTAATTGGAAATAAAATAAGCATGTATCACTCAAAAAAGGTTTTATATCTTCAAAGTAGGAATATTTATTTATTTATTAACAAGAGTCAGGCAATACAATACGTATTAGGCAATACGATACGAATTAGGCAATACGATACGAATTAGGCAATACGATATGTATTAGGCAATACTATACACATTTGGCAATACGATATGCATTAGGCAATACGATACGTATTAGGCAATACGATACGCATTAGGCAATATGATATGTATGATATGCTATGATATGTAGTAGGCAATACGATACGCATCAGGCAATAATATACACATTAGGCAATACGATATGTATTAGGCAATACGATACGCATTAGGCAATATGATATGTATTAGGCAATACGATACATATTAGGCAATACGATACGTATTAGACAATACGATACGCATTATACAATATGATATGTATTAGGCAATACGATACGCATTAGGCAATACAATACGTATCGGGCAATACGATACGCCTTAGGCAATACGATACGCATTAGGCAATACGATACGCATTAGGGAATATGATACGTATCAGGCAATACGATACACATTAGGCAATATGATATGTATTAGGCAATGCGATACGTATTAGGCAATACGATACGCATTAGGCAATACGATACGCCTTAGGCAATACGATACGTATTAGGCAATACGATACGTATCAGGCAATATGATATGTATTAGGCAATACAATACGTATCGGGCAATACGATACGCCTTAGGCAATACGATACGTATTAGGCAATACGATACGCATTGGGCAATATGATATGTATTAGGCAATACAATACGTATTAGGCAATACGATACGTATCAGGCAATACAATACGCATTGGGCAATATGATATGTATAAGGTAATATGATACGCATTAGACAATACAATACAGATCAGGCTATACGATACGCATCAGGCAATACGAATTTTAACGCAGAAGCCCGAATTCTGTTTACATAGACACTTCACAGGAAGTGGTCACAAGTTATTGAGGGCAGTGTGACAGTTTCTAAATGTGAGGCCCTGCAAGAAACTGACAACCTGTTAAGGGTTGCAGGGATAGGCTCCAGCAACCCCACAGCCCCAAAAGAAGAAGGTTCTGAAGATTAATGGATTTTTGACCCTGTAATAATCTTTTTTGTGAATTTAGACTTTGTTTATTCACTTCCACAAAGTGAATCTCTGGTTTGTTCCACGAAACCTTAACCAGGACGCATTTGCGGATGCACGTGCGCACAGACTCTGTGGATTGAGGGGTACCCCTCTTTTTTTCTCTCTCTCCTCTCCTCCCTCTGTTTGTGGTGGTTTTCTTCTGCCAGTAAACCCTCAGCCTTTCCACATGTGGTGCAGCTGCAGCGGGGTGAGCATGAGGACACCGGCCGGCCAAAGCCACTGCAATCGCATTTCACTGTCACTGAGCTGATCGCATTCTAATCTGCAATGCTTTTACTCTTCTATTGACCTTCCTAATTTCTCTCGTTCATTAGTGATCGGAGCTACCTTTAGCTGACAAGCCTCATTGTTGCGCTGAAAGGCGGTGGGATGGGAATAATCATAGCACTTGGGAGAGGGGGGGGGACTGCATGTTAAACTAAAAGCCAGATGTGGCACCATGTGCTTTTGTTGTCTGTCAGCGGTCTGCGCCGGCTCTGATGTCAGGCACTCCTTAAACTCCGCTGCTCCCTCTGATGCGGTGGCGCTCGCCTTCCTTTCGCCCAGCTGGACCCTCAACCGCCAACAATTAGGGTGAGCACATGGGAAGCGCCGCAGCTTCGGGCCCAACCGGTCCTTCTCAGAGTGCCATACGGGAATCTTTGACTTCAGGGTACTGCGAGAGGAGTGGGAAAAAAGGCTGAAACTCTTGGATGGTTTGTGAGAAAAAAGTTCATGGAGGACGATGATACAGCTGGTCAAAATGAGGAAATAAGGCCGTGCGGTCTGAGAAAAATAGTTTTGGTGAACACAAGTCACTCTAAAATGACAAGTGGAGGAATAAAATAGACAGCTGGTGGATTGGATTAAGGGAACATCAGATGGAGAAATCAGAAGAGAAAAACTTGATACCATGGAAAACCACTTTTGTGTCCTTCATTTATTAGATGTATTAGACCAGCAACTCTTTGACTTCCGGATTGAAGCTCGGAACAAATTAAGTCAACTGCAGTTCACCAAACGACCACCAGAAGCTTACTGCGCAGAGATCTATCTCTATTGACAGCAATGACAGACAAATCAAATTTTGTTAAAACAAGACAATAAACAAGTAAAAAATACAATTAAAACCAACACAATAACATTTTGTGAACTTCTTTATTTGACTTAAAATTTAGTTTTAATGTTGCAGGACAAAAATACAGTATAGCTGTAGCTCCTCCCACACAAGAAGTTGCCTTAGTTTTATGGACACAGTTGGGTCCAATCCGGATACTCCCCTTCTCCCTTCCCCTTAGCCCTCCCCCTTGATTTGAAGTGGCAGTTGAAGTCGAAGTCGGATCCGAATTATTATTTTTTAAGTTTCACAATCCAAACAGAGGGTCCAAAGTCCGCTATCGCGAGAGTAATCCGTGTTGCGCAAAGAAGCTCTTTTCTTCACTTTGGTGCACTCTGAACCACAGGAGTTTACAGTTAAATGTAAGTAATGACTTTATGTTGTAGTGTGACCTTTTTAAAGTTATAAAACCACGTTTGTTACGTATGTTCAAGCGCTGGAAGCTCCTTGATAATGTTAGCGGACCGGCGATGTTGATGACGTCATTGAACAAAAGTCACGTCTGAAATATTAGACACTATTTTTTCATAACCCTCCGTTTGGAGCAAGCACGGAGGGATAAACGAAGGGGGAGGGCTAAGGGAGAGGGAGAAGGGGAGAATTTGGATCGGGCTTTGGACAAAGGGTCGAGCAGCAAATTTGATTTATGTTGAAAATGAGGCGCAAATCGTGTTCGGTCTGAATGTGACATAAGAGAGGGAAAAGAAACTAAATCAAACCCAATGGGATGTGAATTCTCCTGTTTCGTGGGAACTTGAATATAACATGAATTTTGTGATACTTTGTGGAATTTTGTGGCAAAATTTGCATTTGTATCACCTAAGGATTGTTTACAGCGAGAAAAAAATCAAAATGGCGGCCATTTTTTTTTTCTTTTTGAGCTGAAAAAAACAGAAAGGAGCTTATGACCTCTTGTATTGGACAGATTTGACTGTTACAATAGGGGGTTAAGAATCTTCTGACACAGGAGGAGTATATTTGTATAAACCCCTTTTGTATTTGAGGCTAAACTTAATTTATTTTAATTATGTTTATATCATTTTTTTCTTTATTTTAGTTGGACTGGATGGAAAAGAAGAGGAAGAGAGAGGAATGTTAGAGATGTCAGAGAAAACAAAGGAATTGGGGGGAGTGTTACAGAAGTTGGAGGATGATTAAAAAAGGAGGGGGAGGGGAGAGGGTAGAATTATAAAGCGACAAGTTCCTGGAAGATTATCATCATTACTGTCAGATCTAAATGTGAGTCTAAAAGGGGCGGGGCTTGTACACACTCAAACGTTACAAACATGCCTGTTTTCTCCAAAAATCTTCACACAAAAATATGTCAGCACATACACATTAAAGTTCACAAGCACATACAAACAAATGTAAAGCATTTCATTCTGTCAAAAGACCCACTTGTGCTCAGTTGTGTGTTTAGGTCCTACTGAGGCGAAGAAATCCGCTCCCCGCCGGGCGATCGCCCAGACTGGGGCCAGCAGGACTTCTACAGGGGTCCCCTACGCCAGAGAGCAGGGGCGCGCAGGAGAACGGAGAGTGCAAGTTCCAGCCCAGGTGGTTAAATAGCTCCCCGCTGCGCCAGGGGGCCCAACACGGGGCCCCACCCTGGAAGAGACGAGTAACCCACCACCACTCGCCACTTTTGTTGTTAATTTAACACATTTATGCAATTTTTACAGCAAAAAACTTAAACATATTGCATTTTAATTTATACTTTTGTTTTTTAAATGTAAATAATAGATGTAAGGCTTTTAATTTCAGTGCTTCAATGCTTTTTAACAACATTTATATCTGAGAAAACAATTTCAGTTTGAGATTTAAGAGCAAATGACTGAAGCTGATTTCTTTTAAATTAGGAAAACATCTTTTCAGCTTAAATTATTTATTCAGTCTGCTTATTATTTAAATTTTTTAGCGTTGTGTGCTGGAGCTTACAGCACTAAAGGCATGATAAAGTAGTAAAGTGCTTAATGAGAAGTCATGTAAAAATCATACTAGAGTTGGGACCATTGTTTTCACTAACAGGGAGGAACAATCCAAACATTTTGAATTATTTAGCGTATCCTCCAGATGTGAAAAGTTCACCCATTTATATCAAAAATAGGGTTAGATTTGTTTCAATTTTACACAATATAATTGTTTTTAAGGCTTCTCATCCATTTTTCTATTTTTTTTAATCTGTAGAAAAAAACATAAGGGTGGATTGGAGGAAGGGGCGTGGCTTGTCATGCATTTCCCGTCCTGCTCTGTGATTTTGCAGGCATACATGCAGGATACCCACCTCTGTTTGATGTTAAAGCCAGCGCCCAGGTCTCTGTCTGCACAGGCAGGTGTGTGTGTGTGTGTGTGTGTGTTGATAACATTTTGCAGCACGACACTGTGAGTGGCCTCTGATCTCTTGCAGCATCGAGAATGAAAGGAAACACTGGTGACTTTGATGTCTAAAAGGAATTTCTTTTCATGTAAAAGCTGCCAAAACAACCCAGATTAATTAGTGAATATTGTCTTGAACATGCACGCACCCTCCCCCATTTACAACAACAAACACTGTACAGTATATTCTGTGTGTATCCATAGCAACCCCCCTACATACGTGCTTCCCAAATTTAAACCCAACCCCCAAAAATTAAAATCCTGCAGTTCCTTAAATGGCCACCAGGGGCTGGTTTCAGGCAATTTCCCATAGTAATAAAGCCTGTATTGATGTTTATATTTTTGTTTTCTGTTTATTTCCGCTTTTTTAGTTTATTTATTTATTTTTAGGGCTACTTGGTGGTACATCGGTTTGGATGTGACCATCCAACAGACTGGTGACCTCTTCAGGTTGTACCCCGACTTCACCCAACACTAGCTGGGATAGGCTCCAGCAACCCTATACCCCTAAAATGTATTTAGCTGCTTCTGAAGATGGATCCATAGATGGATGATTGCTCTAAAGATTTATTTAGTACTTGATCATTAGACAAGTGTTTTTCTTTTTCAATAAATCTCCAGAGTTGAGGAGTAGGGCGGAGAAAACGTCTATCGACATCTCCTTTATTATCCATATTCAGACTCCAGTGGGTGACTTCAGAAATTAATGGGTTATAGATAGATTAATAGACAGACAGACAGAGACAGATAGAGAGGTAGATAGATATCCTACACTTCTCAGGCTGTATATTGAATCATCAAGCCACAATTAAGGCAAAATCTATGTAAATGCTTGTAAATGTGAATTCTGGGCTTCCATGTTCAAACTTTTCGCTTTTACTTACTTTGGTAGTGACGTCTGCATTCATGTGCTTGTCCGGAATATAACACCTAGTTCCTCTTATATTTGAATATAGCTCTGAAAGAAAAACCCTGGTACAAAATTTGCAAGATTTGACATTTTGCACTAAACTTCTTCTAACTGTGGCTGGCGGACATGGGCTAGTAAACAGCAGAAGTAGAAAAGAAGAAGCCCCTCCCTGCTTGTCTAGTGTGAACACCATGGGCTATGCACAGTGTAAATGCAGCATAACAGTGGAACCGGTTATTAAAATAACCATCCAATCTTTATTTGTTATATAAACATCAAAACTGGCATGGTTTTAGTTACAATAGAAAATTCAGGATTTTAAAATGAATATACCTGAAAAGGGCAACACTTCCTTTTATAGTACGGTACTTACTGTGTATTTATGTGGTACCTACATGATACCTTTAAGGTACTTACAGGGTGTTTTAATGGTACTTATCTCATACCTTTGTGATAATTAAATGGTTCCTACTGGATATTTATGAGGTAGACCCACATGTTACATGGGACTCCTGATCAAAAGATTGCAGGTTTGATTCCAGCCCTGCCTGCCCATGTGCTGAAGTGTCCTTGGGCAAGACACTGAACCCCAAATTAACTCTTGTGGAAGGTTGATCCCAGTGTTTGGCAATGGAGCTCCCACCAGTGTGTGAATAGGACTGTGAAGCGCTTTGAGCCTTCATTAAGGTAGAGAAGAACTGTACAAGTATACACCATTTACCATTTATGTCTCTGTTGGTCCTTCATTTTCTATGTGTAACTTCAGTGGTTCATTTTTCATGGTATTTCTTAGCATATGTAAGATTAAAATAGGTACACATAAAATTACTCTTGAGTATCTTGAATGTACATTGTAAGTTTATGTGTTTCATGGTACTGACCATGTGTAGGAAGACAGTAATCACAAATAAATTACCTAATAAGTAAGGTAAAACTTTGAATAGGTACCTTATCTGTATTATTTAGGTGTCATGTAAGTATCACATTAATATGCAATAAGAACTGGACAAAAGTATTTTGTAGGTATCCCTCAAGCTGTGCATTAACAGCCCACATTGTTGAGAAAAGAAATTGAACATTTGTATTTATTTTATTGCTAATGGAATGGCCCTTGTGATGCAACATCTAATTTTCAAAGGGGTCCAAAACACGAACAATCAACAGATATAAAAACACACAAATAGAAGTATCTATATATATGTGAGTGTACACATACATGCACCAAACAAATTTTAACTACAGACAAAAGACATACTTCTTGTACATAAAGCTCTCTTCTCTCCTGCCCACATTAGAAAAAAACAGACACCAGATACGACATAAAATTCATCAAGTTTATGCCAACCGTACCAGCATTACAACATGTATGGTCGCCATCTTTAAAAATGGCTGCCATTTTTGATTTTTCTCATAGCTTAAGCGCTTTTCTGAAAAGGCAGATCCTAAGATACATCCATGGCAAAATTGGTGCTTGTAACCTAAAAAGCACAATTTGGCTGAAATATCAACCCAACCTGCTCCTCTGTAAGCTAGTTTGTACAAAAAGATGGAGAGACAGACGTCTTTTAAATTATGAAATGGAGATAAAAGGGATCATAGACTAAAAAAAGAGAGAATTATTATAAATGTAAGTAAGTTTGATTGTGTATGAAAGCAGGATTGACAAGTTGTCTGCTTTTTAGAAGAGTTATCCATTCACTCAAACACAATATTCATAGCATCATTGCTTCGACTGCAGGGACTCAAACTCCCAGAATTCCCTGGCATTTCTCAAAATCAATAAAAAAAGGAAAGTTTTCATTTACGGCTACCTTATTAATTATTCCTTGTCACAATAAAGACCAAGTAATTTCTTTGCATAGTACCATGTGGAACTTAAAAATGCTTCCTAGCATCATTTTATGTATGATTTATGTAATAAAGGCTGAGCTTCGTCTCTGTAATGTCACCAGAATCTGAAATAAGCAGCAGTTAAAGTTGTGCTTCATGTTCTTTCCTGCAGATGTGCAGCACCTGCTCAG
Organism: Oryzias melastigma; assembly: GCF_002922805.2. NCBI lineage: Eukaryota > Metazoa > Chordata > Actinopteri > Beloniformes > Adrianichthyidae > Oryzias > Oryzias melastigma. The sequence goes on from NC_050534.1 coordinate 7,623,161, forward strand.
GTAAACATCTCACTCCAGTCAAACGCGGTGCGACTCCAGATGGCTTCGTGTTTGTCTTTATGTAACACAACAAACAGGCCGTGGAACTCCCGAGGACCTCAGAGGAGAAGTCGCGAACGTGCAGCTGTGAGCGGGAACTTGGCGTTTTGTTTTTTGTCTTTTTGCATTGTAAACGCGTTTAACACCTGCAGGAAGGCACAACACTCGCCGGCTCTCCACATCAAAGACATATTTGTCTCCCACCGCTGGACCCCACTTCAAAGAGGTTTTTTTTTTTCTTGAATCTTTTTTTCCCAAAACCAGCTGTAAAACCCCATGTGGAGGCGGGGACCGGTGTGCCTTTTCTCTCTAAGCCTGGCGCGTTGTTGCCATGGCGCTCAGGCCATGTTGACGCTGGAGGGTGTAAACAGGAGGCGAAGAAACAAGTCGGTGCCTTGTAGGTCAGTGGGGGGGTTGGGTGCGGGAGGGGTCACACACACCAACATACAGCACAGATTTGGGTGGTGGCTCCATTAAGAGATCCTGAACGATAGCAGTTGTTGTTCCTCCGTGTACTGTCACCAAAAGTTGGACCAAAACACAATACTTAAAAGAGTATTCATTCGTTTGATGATTGGAGAATAGAATTACAAAAAGGAACCTGAAAAATAATTTGATGTAAATGTTTTACATCCAGGGGTGTCATACATACGGCCCACAGGAGGCACCTGGCCCCCCCAGGTGGTATACTCTAGGGCTGGGTATTGGTTATAATTTCCAGAAAAAATTTAATTCGATCCACAAAAGCCTGAATCAATTCAATTCCTATCATTTTCAATTCTTTAATTCAATTCAATTTTGAGTTTACACATTTATACACATTTGTTTAGAAATACATTAATAATCTATTGTATTATTTGAATATATTTATATTAATGTGATACAGCTTACATATTTTAACATTTATTATTGAAATAATGAGATTGTTAATGTCATACAGTGTTACATGAATTCTCAACATGTTCAGATCATTAACATTGTAAACATTGTTCTGCTTCTCCTGGAGGGTGTTGCAGTTTGGCCACTAGGTGGCGATCACGCTATTGCAGTACACTTTTTTCAAGAAGAAGACGACAGTTTGAGGGAAAAAAAACAATGTTTAAGACCATAAATAGTTACTTAAAAAAATATTTCCTTAAAAAAGTTTGGAAAATTAATGCTTGTGAGTTTATAAAGATTTAGTCAGCAAATGTATGTTTAGGTCGACAGAGTGTTAGCATTAGCTGTCCTATGGGAAATTCCATTAAACGTTAGCATCAAGCTAGCGGATTTTAGCTTTATGTGCTAAATCGATTCATATATTTTGTGAATCGATTATTGCTCTATTAAACTTAAATTGATTCAAATTAATTAATCGATTTTATCAACCCAGCCCTAGTTTAATCCGGCTCAGCCATGAAGAATAAAAAAAAATAAGGATGTTGAAAAAAAAAAAACAGTTTCTAACTCATTCCTTTGGTGAGTTATAGTTATGGCTGCAATGCATAATTCCACCCCCAGGGGGAGCAAAGGAACAGAACTGATGGCACAACAAGAGATCAAGAAATAAACAGCATTTCTTTGCAAACGTGTGCCACTTGTTGATTGGCAGTAAGTGATTACGACATTAGGAAGTAGTGCTATAGCGCTCATTTAAGCTAACGTTTACAGCATTAGCATTCAGGTTTTTGCGGTTTCCTTTTGGTAACGAGTAGGGGTGTGTTTTGGCAGGAGTCTGGCAAAACGACATGTATTTTTCTTCTTTTTCTACTGTTTACAGCGCATCTCTGTGTCATATCATTCCAGCTGGACAATAAAAAAAAAAACAACAATGACAATCAATTTTCAAACAGTTAGCACTTGCATAAGCGAAAGGGAATGCCATCTCTGGGCGTTTTGTACAAAGAGCCCAAAAAAACCTGAAATAATTGTGATTTAATTATTACATTTTTTTACATTTTACACAGAATGAGTGGTGTGTATAACTCATTGCAATTTTGTACCCTCTCCAGCAGATGGCGCCTTAGGCGGCCGCCTACCTCGCCTAGGCCTTAGGCCGTCTCTGGTCACAGGTGGCATTCTGCAGCAGGGATGTTTTTCCTTAAAGCAATATGACAATTAAGGACATTTTAAAAATACATTTTAATAGATAACTACTCAGATATATGACCTGTGTATTTGTAAAAAGTTATTGTCAACATGAGTTCATTCGCTTTAGGGCTGCCTTGATTAGTCGATGACTAATTGACTATTAAATAGTCGACGACTAATTTAATAGTCGATTAGTCGTTACTTTATATTATATGGAGTCAGAGTGTTGAAAGTTATAATGGTATTATGCTAGCTTTTGGGACTACTTTGGCATTTATTAAGGTTTTTTTATTAAGGTTTTTTTAGGCCATTTTGGAGTTTAGCTAATATTTCCGCTGCATGCTAGCTGTTTTGGCTAAATTGATATTTTTTCTGTTCTTTAGGCTAATTTGGAGTATAGCTAACATCTCATCTGCATGCTAGCTGTTTTAGCTTATTTAGGCTTTTTTGTTTTTTAGGCTATTATAAAGTTTAGCTAAAGTTTCAGCTCCATGCTAGCTGTTTTAGCTTTTTTCAGTTTTTTGGCTAACCCAGTTTGCACATGACCCGATTAGTTGACTAATTGTTAAAAAATAATCGATGACTAGTTGACTATTAAAATAATTGTTTGTGGCAGCACTAAATCACTTAGTATAGGCTTGGAAAAAACTTTAGAATCCTGGTAGATTTTTTTTTCTCTTTGCTTTTTTTTTCTTATATCACTAACAAGAGTTAATGAATATGAATTTGAATGAAAACTTAAAAAAAAAACAAAAAAAAAAACAACAGGGCACTAGGGCACTTTTTGATACGAGGCAAAAAGGGGCAGATGTTCAAGCACCTCTAAGGCCCTATGATTCTCCTCCGATGTCATGTGACCACTCCGACGTGAGTGGTTACAAATTGTTCTTATGTAACTGGCCTACAGTGAGAGAGTTGAAAACGAATAAATCGATGGATGTAATAATTATATATACAAACTTTTTTAGTATCATTTCATAAATTTATTCCATCTGATAAATTCTGAAACTCGAGCTGAACCAGCAGCCGGTGCTGCGCTGCTCAAACCTGCTGCAGATGGGCCATAAAGACCTTTTCACATCTTCTTCCAGTTTCCTGAATGTGACTCGGTCTGATCCTTCTTTTATTGGGTACTTCAAGTGCTGTGATCCGTTGCGACATGATAAGTGAGAACATGAGTCCCCGCTGAACCTTCAAAGCCACACGGCCACATGAAAGGCGCACGGCAGTCCAATCGCAGACACCAATTCAATTTTCCTCTAGTTATAACGGGCCGGGATGTGAACCAGACCTGGCCTTCGGTGCTCGGTCTTTGTGGAACTCATTTCCTGGCAGTTATCGCCTCATATTGGCTCCGTGTTTGTCCTGGATGGAGACCCTGCAGAGCGCGGATCACGGGAGGCCTCAGGCGCTACGACCACCCCGCCGGTGGAGGTTATGCAACTGACAGGGCTACTCTCGGTCAGCACAAACAGGGATTCAGTTCTTCGACTTCAGAGACAAAAGAGGAATTCCTGCCTCACAGGGGAAAAAAAACACACCTGCTTAGTAAGAGGATTGACTAGAAAGTAGCAGCAATCAGACGGAGGGGGTTGTTATTTAATAACAGGGCGAGATGGTGGAGTTTCCAGGAAAGCGTTTTTTTGTATTGAAGGCTGTTGCTGATGAGTCTGCAGGCAGACAGAGCGAAAGAGCAAGCACTGCTGGGTCAGCGAAGCCTTGCCTGTCACCTCTCTGTCAGCTCAGCACTTTGGGGTATATATCTGCCATGTGGAGCGGCCAGTCCACCGGCGTGCCACTCATTCCAGGCTGAGGCCTGCACCCGGCGCCCCCGTCGTCATCCTCGCATTTTCAGTCGACTCTGAAATGCAGTGGAAAACTAATGCTTTTGTTTTGTTAAAATGTTGCACAAATGTCCTCTATGCTTATTATAAAACCTTGGACAGGTTACAAAACTACACGTGTCTTCGTGTTACTCCAGAAAGTCCATAAATTCAGATGAAATTCCTCAATTTTTCTTGTTATGAACACTAGGTGGCGCTCTGTTTGCAAGAGGCTTGATGTCAGCTCTCCCACTGAGGCCACATGCTCAGAGTTAATGACCAGAAACATCTGGACGGTCGTCTACTCCAGGGATTCCCAAACTACGGCCCGTGGGCCGAATCCGGCCCTCCTCTACATTTGGCTCTGAACACTATCAGAGGTGCAAGATTTTTATTTATTTATTTTTTCTCAATGTGGCCAATTGCGACCCACATAGAACGTGACTTTTTATTCCAACCTTCTGCAGTCTGAACTGTGACGGAGGGGATAGACTATGTATTGGGTCCCACATCAGAGAAGAAAACCGTGCAAACAAAAAGTTTGGGGACCCCTGGTCTGATCGAGCGTTTGGTCGCAGGTTTTTTTTACCCTCCTGTTATATAGTTTTGAGTTTCCTCGCCTCAGGACCTAAATCTTTAAAAAAAAAAAAAAACGCCCTGTGAAAGATACTGTAGTTAAGCAAATGCCAAGATTTCCCATCATGCTGTCATGAGGTTTCTTCCGATGCCCTAAAGCGGGATGATCGTGAGTCAAATAGGTCTTGTTTGTTTTGGTTTAAAATGTCACTCCAAATTATGCAAACAAGCGTAAATGACTGCTTGAATAAAAAGAAAGAGCATGTGATGTTTGGCTTTGCTCCACTTAAAGTTGAATATATTATCTAGTACACATCATATCACCAACATGTACGGTATTTTTTGGACCATAAGGAGCACCGGGTTATAGGGGGCTTTGAAATGAAACAGGGATATAATGTGGTTTGACTACACTACCCAGAATGCCTAAAGGGAAAAAGGGGCAGGCCATCGGTCAGAGGTGTTGATGGGAAGTTTTCCTAAAAATCCCTATAACTTAACGTGTAAAATTAAGAAACAATAAAAAGTACTTTCCATGTACTTACTCTGCTCTTATTAATATTAAGTACCACAAAAAAAAGAGGTACCACATAAGTACTATGTAATTCTTACATATGGTGAGTACCCTGAAACACACATAAACTTGCTAAGTAAGTAGAAAGTAAATTCTGGGTCATTTTCACAGTACTTCAAAGGTAGTTTCCATTTACCCACTATCATGTTATACATGGTAAACAGCATGAAGCGTATACGCGAAGAAGTAAGTTCAAGGTACTTTTTTTGTACTAACCTTGTTCTTACATGTGGTAAGTACTACAAAAATCACATTAATTTAACGTGTAAACACCCAATGAGTACAGCACAAATACCCAGTATGTATAATATAAATACCAAGTATGTACCAAAAAAGTACCACATAAATACACAGCAAGTACCTTGTAAATACAGAGTAGTTACAAAAAGTACCATGTAAACATTGTAATTAACATGTATTTGCTTTTGTTGACCCCATACCATGCCCACTACCTCGGGACGTGGTATTGGACGGTACAACCCCATACCAGTACCCTAACCCTAACCTGGACGCGGTACCGCCACAAACCTGTACTGGTTAGAGTACTGGTCTGCTCTGCGTCCCAGTACTGAACTGTCTCGGTTTGCGTCCTGGAGGTTAGGGACCCATGATTTAATGGGAACAGGCAGCACGTCAAAAAGCGACGAGTTGGAGACACCAAAAAGTTTTGACGTGGAGAGGTCCCTAACCAAACGTCAATATATGAGGAGTTGGTAGTGAGAATCTATTGACAGAGCACGATGACGTGGGACTTCTGTTGACTGATCACAAAATTCAACTGTAATAATCATTTCAACCTGTAGTGGGCAGCACACAGACCGTTTTAATTACAGGAATTAAACACGTTTTTTTTTTTTTTTTTTAATTGTCAGAAATGTGGAAATGACCAACAGACAGCACTTTTAAAGCCCCATTAATAGAGGTCAACATTCAAAAAAAGTTGACTTAGTGTTACTAAAAAGGCATTCTTGAGCGTGTGTTTAGCACATTGTGTTCACACAGAAATGGACCAATAAGTAGAGTCCAAAATGATCTTAAAAACTAGTTATGAGTGAAGACAAAAGCCTGAGATTCATAGACTTTTCATTAAAAGTGGCTAATTTGCCAAAAGTGACGTTAAAGTGGATTCATGCAACACTTAACGTTTCAAAGCTGATATGAAAAGTCACTTTTGTCCGCATCAGAATCAGCTGATTCAGGTTAATCACATTAACGGTCAAAGACTTACAGTTCGTCAATGAATTTTTCTCCAGTGTTACAGGGTTAAAGGAGGAGCGCGGTTGTAACCAAACGTTGGAATGGTTCAGCAACAATTAGAAAAATGTGTGATATTAATACTCATTAAGGAAGCACTTCATAATAACTATCAGTTATAGCTAGTTAACAAAGCATTATTAAACTGTTAGTAATCGAGTTATAAATGTTAATCTATTAATTATTTCTAACTGTAATTTATTAATTAGTAATAGATCATTAATACGCTGTTGGTAACTGACTTACTAGTGACTTGCTAAGATTCAATTAATATTTTATACATGCTATTAGGACCTTATATTAAAATTGTACCAATTTCTTGTTTATTAACTGATTGCAAATGAGGAACATTTCCAACTTTTAGAATGTCCAAATAACATGTACAAGCTAAGAACTACTGAACAACTAATATATTAACTCACATACAGGACAGTTGTTAAAAATTGGGAAAATTTGGTGTTTTTAGATAAGGCTGCTGATTAACCCAGTTGGGAAATTTCCCTCCTGTCCTGTTCTTTCATTTTCCTGGACTTTCCTATAATACCCTAATAGCCCGACTGGTGTTTGTGTTTCTGTTTCTCCAGGCTAGTTTCCTGCTCTTCAGTCCACGTCTGAGAATGTAAAATAAGCCTGTCACCAAATGACTACACAGCTTGATCTGGCAGTTTTACATAACGCTGGAACGCAGTCAGCTTTCACCGTGGCCAAGCACTAGCAGTTCCTGCTTGGCCGGCGTCCTGTCTCCGAGGCTATTTAGCCGTGGCTGTGAATGGAGCCGCTAGCAAACAGTGCGGAAGTGTCTCTGATTGAGGAGAATGGAAGGCGGCGAGCAGCCCACTTACCAGCTTGCTGCTGCCCCCACACACAGACAAATCCTCACACGCACACAGGAATGCAACTGTACCGATGGAGAGAAAAAAGTCATTTAAAAAACATACATTGGACCTAAAACATTTATAAATACATTGATTAAAATAAAATAAAAAAACACAAAAAAGATGACAGCCGTTGATCCACTTTCACAAAAAGAACCCACTTCCACTCACTTGACTTTTTCCATCTTGCTCACGCCTACACACTGAGATGCTCTCACATGTGTGAGTGTGTGCCAATACAAAACTCCCAGATGGACTACAACCAGAACAGGAATTATGCAACAAGAGCCTGTCTCAAACTGTTTCCGAGCGCAAACACCAAAGAAAAAGGAAGATTTTCTTTGACATGGAGGGCACATTTCACGGCTGAGAGCCTTCTTGATTCACACTTGAAAATATGTGCATACTCTATATTTTCGTTTAAGTACACTAGAAGCTGTAACACAGTTTGCAGCTTGTGCATCTTTTCCAAGACATGAATCCCTATATTACATTTAGGCCACTTTGAACAGGGTTACAGTCGGCTTTTTATAACAAGCACATTTTGTTTTCAATCTGGAAAAATTTTAATAAAAATATGGAGGACAAAAACAACCCCACATAAGAATAAAAAATAAATAAGTCCATATAGTAAAATAACATAAATTGTTTTCTTGAAATAAAAACAAATTGGACATTTTGCATTAGAAAGTGTTATAAGGAGACAATTTGTCACAGAGATGGACTGGCAACCTGTGCAAGGTGTGTCCGGCCTTGGTGTTAAATTAGTTGGGGATAGGCTCCAGCAACCCCCTGACTCTGCACAGGATTAAACAGGGACAGTTTTGATCTGCACCAGATTTCATTTTTTTGGTAATTCACTTTTACATCTGTAATAGCTCACCCAAACTCTAGGAGAGGAAAATAACAAGATTTCATAATCAAGCTCAACAAGCATTTTTTTTAGTCTGCTACCTCTAATGCTAACAAATGCATGCTAGGTCTTATGCTAATAAAAACATGCTACCTCTAATGTTAGCAAATGCATGCTACTGTTAATGCTAACAAAATTTGCTACCTCTAATGTTAGCAAATGCATGCTACCTCTAATGCTAACAAAAACATGCTACCTCTAATGTTAGCAAAAGCATGCTACCTCTAATGCTGAAAATAGCATACTACCTCTAATGCTAACAAAACATGCTATCTCTAATGCTGACAAAAGCATGCTACCTCGAATGCTAGCAAAAGGATGCTATCTCTAATGCTGACAAAAGCATGCTACCTCGAATGCTAGCAAAAGCATGCTACCTGTAATGCTAGTAAAAGTATGATGCCTCTAATGCTGACAAAAGCATGCTACCTCTAATGCTAGCAAAAACATGCTATCTCTAATGCTGACAAAAGCATGCTACCTGGAATGCTAACAAAAGCATGCTACCTGTAATACTAACTAATGCATGCTACCTCTAATGCTAGCTAAAGCATGCTATCTCTAATGCTAGCAAAAGCATACTACCTCTAATATTAGCAAATGCATGCTACCTCTAATGCTAACAAAAACATGCTAGCGCTAATGCTAACAAAACACGCTACCTCTAATGTTAGCAAATACATGCTACCTCTAATGCTAACAAAACATGCCACCTCTAATGCTGACAAAAGCATGCTACCTCGAATGCTAGCTAAAGCATGCTATCTTTAATGCTAACAAGAGCCTGCTCCCTCTAATGGCAGCAAAAGCATGCTACCTCTAATGCTAACTAAAGCATGCTACATTAAATGCCAACAAAAGTACTCTACCTCTAATGCTAGCAAAATCATGCTAATTCTAATGCTAACACACTACCACTGGTTTGCAGTCCTTTCTAGTGTCTTATTGGTAATCAAATTTGTTGATATTTTTAAATAATTGAAGAATTTTTAAACCTTAAAACACAAAACCTCAAATACCTCAAAACTGGAACGCTATATCATGATTCTATTGACAAGCTAACATTTAGGTTGGACCTATTGCCACAAACGCATACATTCTTCCAATATCTTTTTCTCACACTAAACTATTCTTATATATTCTATACGTTGTCCTGTTTTACTTTGTAGTAACTTGTTTCCATAACAGGGTCAGTATGACCCGCTGCTGTCTCCCTGCTTTTCTACTTGACCCAGACTCCTCTGTGGGTGCTAGTTGTCCAAAGTCAGGACGGCGTGACTTAAATCAAAAAACACAATGACCAGAGAGTTTTAAAAGCGTACCTGCTCTCTAACACCTGATAGCAAAACATTTAAGAGCAACACAAAATGGATTTTTCTGATTTTTCTCAGTCCTCCACTTAGCCTCACACAAAAGCAACACAATAGTGTTTTAGAGCTGGTCACTCCAGATACAGTCTAATTGCTGTCCTGCAAGGGAAAGCTGCTTCTTTGTATTTTTCAATTCCCTCCAGCAACAACCTGTGCACCGATTGAAAATGAAAACCTCCTTCCTGACAGCTGACGGTTACAGTGACTGCAGATCATGGGAGGTACATTCAGCCCTCTGGTATTAAAGAAAATGCATCCTGTTTTTGGCTCTAGATCTTATCTTTTGGCTTCTAAAGAGTGTTTTTTTCCGTCTCTCTGATGGCTCTAATGAATCTCACATGGGTGCCATCTGACCTTAACAGCTCACATGTGATCTCTGTACGCCTCATGTGACTTCAAAGTGATGATGACCCATGGTTGTCAAGAAGATTAGTTCATTATTTCTCTTTTTTATTAACTTCATTAGTGTCAGCTAAAAGGTTGCCAGGTACACAACAGGTCCATCCTCTTGTAGGTACTGTTATTTTGGCTTTAATTTAGAGTGAAAAATGAAAAAGAATTTCTCATAACCTAATAAGTTCTAGCAATTATTTTCACATGAGGAAATTACTATTTGCAGTTTTTATTTTGTTTACTTGCGTTTGACATTTAAAAAAATATACCATGTTTTCTGCACTATAGGGAACTGGATTAGAGGGTGTATCGTCAATAAATGGTCTATTTTGAAATGTAACGTTAATTTAAGGTATTAGGCACATTAAGTCAAACACAAAAGTCCATCAATCAATCAGGCGTTAACTGTGTTAGGACTTGTTTTTAACATGCTAGGTGTTAGCTACCTTAGAAGCGTTAGCTGCATTAGCATACTCACAATACCTGTAACTCTCAACCAAATTTGAAACACTTAAAAAAAACTAATTCTGCTAAAACTAAGATTACTGTGACTATAACTCCCAAACGTGTTAGCAACATATAAAAAATACTCTCCTGTACCGCTACAGGTTAGCCACATTAGCATATTCACAATAACAATCAAGCAAACATTTAGACAGAATGCCCTCAAAATCTCAAAATACGCACAACTTATTGATCCATATATAAAAATCTTTCCGACATCAAAAGGCAGAACAAAAATTGATCTATGTATAAGGGATTCCAGATTATAAGTCTTACGTTTTTGAAAAAAACGTAAGACTTTTAAGTGTTAGCCGCATTAGAAGCGTTAGCCGTATTACCATACCTGCAATACCTGTAACTCTCAACCTTGTTTGAAAAACTTTAAAAAAACGACTAATTCTGCTAAACCTAAGGTTACTGTGAGTACGCTGCCAAACTTGTTAGTAACATGTAAAAAAAATAATGTGTGTTCTAGTAATAATTTATTTATTAATATAAAATATGAAGACACACTTGTACTCGTGTCTCCAATCAGGCATGCTTAAGTGCCAGCAGCTCATCTCAACCGTAAATATTAAAACTTTTTGTTCAAATGCTAAACATGTGTTGATACAAAACTTCTTGATACATCAAAGACTTTAGTACAGACGAATCAATGGGTTAATTTCCAGTTGTCGCCATCACTGTCTTGATCTGTAACTGTGGTGGGAGTCAGGACGCCTGTCAATCAGACAACGTGATTGACGATTTTAATACTTCTTTGCCTCCTTTTAGAGGTCACCACAACAGAGGAATTTTTATCACAAACTATATTTGAAAGTGAATCTAAATACATAGGTTCAAGAAGTTGTTGGAGACCACGTTCAATGACGTGGACACAATGTTGGGTACTTATGTAAGTAAAAAAAAAAAAGTTATCAATGGTCCCTAAAATAACTTTAAACTATAAGACAGTTGGAATAATCAATCTCTGTAACAGTCTCTGGTCATTCCCATTGGCCGTACTGACTCGCCCTCATTCACTTTGCTGTCTTTCATACAAACGCCCACAATGAATTTGTGGAACTGTGGCCATACCACAACACCCACCGCCATATTCCGTCGTTTCCTGAACACCTGGTACAGCCCAAGCTGCTGGTCCTCCAGAACTGAGGGTGGTGAGGGCCCAAAAATTGAAGCCACAGTACAAGACATCAACAAGTGGAAACACCTTAACGTCTCTGTGCCACATGTCACTGATTTGCATTAAATCCAGGAGATGAAATAATTTAGCAACACTTTGAAGAGAAAAAACATTAAAGAAGATCTGTTTTATATAATTAGAAATAAAGTCAAGCATGAAAGGGTTAAATACGTATGGACGTTTTGGGTGTCCCTAAGTCGCCATTTTTTTTTTTTTTTTACATCCTGACTCCTATTAAATCGGAGGTCCCAAACCTCTGGGCAAGGAACCGGTACCAGTCCGAGGACTGCTTGGTACCGGGCCACAGACAGGGAAAACATGCACATGCTAATCAGGGTTCCCTAACCCTCGAAATGTGGACTAGCACCAGAATGCGGACTGGACCAGTAACCCGGCACCCTAACCCTAACCCGGTACCAGTTCCACGAATGGGACCGCATCCCGAGGGTTGAGGACCCGTCAAAACCATGTCAAAACAAGAACAGCTGGATGGATGGATGATAGATGGATGGACGAATGGATGGATGATGGATGGATACAGTGGATACATGGACACAGTCTTGTTTTACTTGCTGTTAAGTCTCCCAAAGGGCAATAAGCATCAGAAAAAATATTGATTTTTCTCTTTGTTTAGAAGTTATAACGTTAAAAAAATTCATAAGAATTTTAGATGTTGACTTTTATATGTTTCATTCTTTTAGTGACTAGATTTTGTTATCAACAGTTCATTTCTGTAAGTAAACTGAAATGTTTTACAAGAGCTTTCAATCTGTTAATCTTTTCTGTGTTCGGTGAAGAGTCTAGATAAACCTCAAACTTCACTCCATTGAAGCGACCGTGGTGCAGAGGTGGAGCGGTCAGCCTCTGGTCAGATACCCGCAGGTTCAATTCCAGCCTTGGACCGCCAAAGTGTCATGAAGTGGGTGAATATAAATGTTTACAGGGGACTTTTTGGGGACACAACTAAGGATGTGTTTGTCTTTTTGAGGGAATTGAATGACCAAAAACTTCTTTAACGTCAGTTTTTGGTTTTAATTTAACAGCAGTTCAATCAGCCGCCCCTCTATAAGCTGTGATTCTTTCAATCTCATTTGTTGTTATTCTTCAGATTTCTAAACACAGTAAATTTCCGTCCAGACAATAAATTGCTTTTTTTTTTGCCCCTCTTCAACCTTATTTCCCATAAGATGGAGCACAGCGGCCGGGACAGAAGTGAGAGGCTGTCATGGTGAAAAATGAGGGCTCCCTCTTCCTCCTCTGCTGCGCTCCCACCAGCATTATGTCAGACGACAATGCTTCCGCGTTACAAGAATCCACGCCGTATTCACCGCTGAAAGCAGCAGAATGTTGCTGATGCTCTGAAGTCCTTTCAGCGGGGAGGCCCCGCCCTGTGCCCCAGCTGATAACAAAGACCGCGCTGCCCGCTCCGGCCGATTAGCCAAACAGATGGCACCATCGGGACAAAACATGTCTGTAAATGCGCGTGAGTATTCCTGACATGCTTGCCTGTTTATGGGGGGCAGAGGGTTCAGAGGTGGGGAGGGTGCGCTTGTGTGACTGAGGGCACGGATTGTGCCAGCGAGTGACCCCAGTCACCTCTGGGATGGTTCCTGTTCTTTTCGTTGACCCTCCCGTCAGGCTGCGGTGAGCATGTAGATCAGTGGTCGGACGCTTTCAGAGATCTGTCAGAGTTAACACAGATCAGATCGGAGTTCTAGTCCATCTACCCATTTTCTATACCTGCTGAACCCATTTTGGGGTCACTGGGTTGCTGGAGCCTATCCCAGTTACTCTCGGTTGAAGGTGGGCTACACCCAAAAAATATACCAGTCAGGTGGAGGGACACACAAACACCTAAGGGACAATTTATAATCATCAATTAGCATGTTTTTAGGTTGTTAGAGGAAATCGGATATCCCGGACAAGACCCCAACATGATGCAAACATGCAAATTCTACAGAAAGGACCCAGCCTGGATTCAAACAAGAACCCTCTCGCCGTGAAGTGAGAGGTCCTCATTGTGCGGTGCCCAGAAAGTTCCATCAGCAAAATAGTAATAATAAAGCCATAAAAACCAGTAATTGAAGAGCTCCACCAATCAGCAGAGATGCAGACAGAAGATCCAATCAGCACAGCGGCTGTTCTCACCAACACAGACGAGCTACATTTTTTGGGCCTATTTTGTAAATCACATATCTTCCCAGTGACAAATGTCAGTAAACGATGATTGAACTTGTAAAGTAAACTCATTATCTTCAAAAACTAGCCATTTTTTTTTTTTTTTTTACTTCGTACTCAAAAATTCAATCAAGCTAATTACTATTTTTTTTCTCATAATGTTCTGGGACTTGGAGATGTCAAAATGAAAACGTAGCTACATTGATTTACTCTACACATTATTGTTTGATTGGATCATGTGATTCTATCAGGTACGGTGGCCTAGAAGTCCAAATCACACCAACAAATCAGTCAGTTCAGAAACTGGTTCAAGATCGCAACAATTAAAACAGTCAAACAAATGATAAATAAATGTCACATTTTAGAAATCAAACATCCCTGATTGGATTTGTCCGTCATTATGACCCAAAAATATTTTGCATGAAGTGATACTTGATATTCTTCGTACTAAAACTTTTATTAGTGTGCAGACATTAAGGATGCATTTGTCAAAAATCAAACATCATCCAATCAGCGATCTCCAATAGAACAGAGCCCATAAGAGGACGTCAAAGTAAATTAATAAAATAAACAAATAAGCAAAAAAAAAAAAAAAATTTTTTCTATACATTAAGGTAAAAAACTTTTTTTCCCCCCTTGAAATTGAAGTAGAAAGTTTTATTTTCTGGTTACTACCTGATGTGAACCAGATAGCAACTTGTTAAATGTAAATATTGAAGTGCGCCCTTACTCAATGTTTTATATATGTGTTTTCTGGGTGTGTCCATATAACATGCTGTACGGTAATGAGACAGCGGTTTCTGAGGTTCTGCAGCTGAGCTGCGCATGCGCGAGAAGTCTGTACGAAGTTTTAACTTGGCGGTCTCCGACAGTTCGAGGAGCATGTGCTGGATTATTATGCTGCCTAAATAAATGTGCCAGTCCTGCACAAAAGGTGAAGTGACTCTTCGTTTCTCATCCACGTCAAGAGGATACGGAAGCAACACCGTTCCCTCCATCCCTCTACACAACTGATTTTTTTTTCTAAAAATTGAAGTAAAATAAAAAAAAAAATCTGATTACTAACTGGTTCACACCAGATAGTAAGAGGGGGAAAAAATGAATCAAAAAATAAATGTTTTTTTTTTTTTATTTGAATTAAAAAAAAAATTCCTGGTGACTAACTGGTGTGCACTAAATAGTGACAGAATTTTTTTTTTTTTTGCAAAAAATGTAATTAAAATGAAAAAAATAAATTCTGATTACTTACTGGTGCGCTCAAGACACTAACTGACCAGATAACCAGATAGTAACTTAAAAAATGTTAACTAAATCAAAATGTAAAAAAAAAAAAAATCCTTTTTTTTTCAATTGAAGTCAATTTTTTTTCGTGGTCACTAAATGGTGAGCACCAGATGGTAACTGAAAAATAATGGGTGTTTTTTTCGAAAAATGTAGTAAAAAAAAATAAAAAATCTGGTCACTGACTGGTGCACACTAGTAGCTGCTCCGCACCAGAGAATGGTAACGAAAATTTGTTTTACTTCAATTTTAAGTAAAACAAAAATATATATATATCTTTTTTTTTTTAGTACCTACCTTTTACAATTTGTTTTTGTGTTTCATTTCTTTTAACATTTCATTTTGACTTCTGGAAATTACTTTCATTTTCCAAGATATTTCATATTTTTGATTTCTGGAATTAAATTGTAATTTCTAAGATGCAATGTTGTTTTTTATTTGTTATTTGTCTTGTTTATTTCCTATTCGTTGTGATCTTTAGTATGTTTTGGTATTGAGTAATTTGTTGGTGTAATTGGCACTACAATCAGTCAAGAGGTGCAAGAACAGAGTTTGTTAAAAAACAAGAATACCCCAAATGTAGAAGACTGTACTTCTTCAATATTAACACAACTTATTGTTTCTTCTTAAAAAACCCTCGAAAAATACAGAATTTCATAATCCCTGAATCACGTTTACATGTAGTTTTGATTGTCAAACACCGTGAGGCGGACGGGGACTGAGGTTCCAGTGCTAAAAATACCGGCTGACGAAGTGTCACCAGACTCTGTTTGTTGACGGTACTTGTTTTTTGTCCTCCACTCTCGCCTGAAAGGAGTAAACTATATTTATCCGCTCTTCTCTCATCCTCACAAAAGGAGCTCCTTCATCACCGTGAGATGAATCGATGTCATGCTGGGCGGCGCTCCACCTAACCAGATAAAACAGAAGATGCAGAGAGGAGATAAACCTGAGCGGTTATTAGGAGAGAGTCACAAACAGATCACAAACATTACGGCACCTCAGGATGAGTCGTTGGAGGGTTTCTGCTTATTGCTTGAATACTTTTAGTGTCTTTGACATGTAAGTAAATGGATCAAAGTCCCGCTTTGGGGTTGCTCATAGAGAGGAATGAACATTTTAATACATTAAAAAGTAAAAAAAGTGGATTTTGCATGGTATAGGCCCCTTAAAAATAACATTCAACACAGGTTCAATAATAGAAACAGTAAGTGACAAAACAATCTTTTCTCAATTACAATAATCAATACGAATATACAAACAGAATAAAAGGAACGGATGAAACGAGCACAACATACAGTTGGGATGATGTCCTCAGATTGAACGTTTAATCAGAATACAGCAGATATAGAAGACTGAATAAACAGATAACTGAGATTTATGACTGATTTATTTATTTATTTATTTTTTTTAATTTGTCTTTGAATTTATTGATAGAGTTTTATCACTAATTTTGTACAGAAAACACTTGATAAAACAGTACAGATAATTGTACAGTACCAACACATTCTCACTCCTAAGTCGTCACATATTGACGTTTGGCGAAGGCGCCTTCCACATTACTTTTTGACGTTTCGGGTATCCCCGATGTGTCATTTTTTGACTTGCTGGCTGTTCGTTCAAACACGGGTCCACAACCCTTGGTATTCGGTACCGGACACCCGATGCAGTACCACACACGGACTGGTTCTCAGGACGTGGCCTGTACCAGTTCTCTAACCAGGTGCTGGTCTGGGTCTGGCACTGAACACAGTGCCAGACCCAGACCAGTACCAGGTGTGGTACCAGTTGCAAACTGGGCTCAGATGTGAACCGGGTTGGGTACCACTATTGGGTTAGAGCAGGGGTCCCCAAATCCAGGACTCGAGGGCCGGTGTCCTACATGTTTTCCAGCCAACCTCCCATTGAAGCTCCTTATTGGCAAAACATACCTGATCCAGGTAATCAGCAGCAGATAAGGCAGGATTTATGGAAAACCAGTAGGAATCCGGCCCTCGAGGACTGGAGTTGGAGACCCCTGGGTTAGAGTATCAATTAGGGTACCGGTACTGACCGGTTAGGGTACCAGTACTGGTTGGAGTACCAGTTAGGGTACCAGTATTGACCGGTTAGGGTACCTGTGCTGGGTGAGAGTACCAGTTAGGGTACCGGTACTAACCAGTTAGGTTACTGGTGCTGGGTTGGAGTACTGGTACCGGGTTAGGGTACCAGTACTGGGTTAGAGTATTGGGTCAGAGTACCAGTTAGGGTACCGGTACTAACCGGTTAGGGTACCAGTACTAGGTTAGAGTATTGGGTTAGAGTACCTGAACAAGGTATTGTACTAGACAAACCCAGTCCAGTGTACTGGCATGCTCCACATCCCGGGACTGGACCGGTTCCAGATCACGTGGTAGAGGTTGGGAACCCACGATTTAATGAAAAGAGCCACCACGTCAAAAAAACGACGAGTTTGGCACACCCAAAACATCAAAAAGTAACGCG
Source organism: Oryzias melastigma (assembly GCF_002922805.2). Taxonomy (NCBI): domain Eukaryota; kingdom Metazoa; phylum Chordata; class Actinopteri; order Beloniformes; family Adrianichthyidae; genus Oryzias; species Oryzias melastigma. The sequence goes on from NC_050534.1 coordinate 7,640,678, forward strand.
AAAGGGTCCTTAACTAACGTTAATATGTGACGACTTGGGAGTGAGAATGTGTTGACAGTACATGCTCCATACTAATTTACTACCAAAGAAGGGATGTACTCAAGAAAGTTATAACTGGTGTACACCAGGGTCCTTGTTCTTTTTATTTTATTTTATTAGAAAATAAAATAAAAAAAAAATTGAGACGATTGGAATAAAAAAAAAAAAAGTTCTGATTCAGATTGTCATTAGCACCAGCTGTGCACAGGTGAATGCGCACTGAGGTTGCGGCACAGCCTCATCCAGACTCTGTCTTTAGTAGCACCGAGGTAAACTGAGTTAGAGACCTCGACTGTAGTGTTGCACATTGGTGCTTCCAGCACACGGTGTTCACACTGAACTAGGGATAGGCAACTCCAGGGCCACATTCCTGCATGTTTTCCAACATACCCTGCTCTGGCAAGTTCTAGTTGGCTGGACACACCTGAACCAGGTGATCAGTCATGAGTAGGGCTTGGATATCTAGAAATTATGCAGACACTGTGGCCGTCTAGGCCTGGACTTGCCTATCCTTGCATAGGACTGTTACTACTCAATACTAGCACATGTACGCACAATTGGAAGAGGCAAAATGTTGAAACAAATCTTTCTCCAGGATATTTCTTTCTTTCTTTCTTTTTTTCTTTCTTCCTATATGAAATTCTTGGTGTCATAAATTCCACTTGGGCACAAACCGGTATTAGTAATTTCTCCTCCATGATCAATTATCAAACAGTCGGTATTTCTGGGTTTTGAAAAGCTCAGTACCCGTATATCACTACTAAATCGGAGCCCCTGATTGGTAAACCTGTATGACATACATTTGAAAATGGACAATTCGTTGGTGGTGAAACTCATACAGTAGATGCATTTATACATTCAAAAACAAACATTGTTTGGATTTGATTGAGAAACGCTTTAGGAAAAGCAGCAATCTTGCCTTTAATCATGTTTGCCATAGTCAGTTCTAAGCATTAGGAAGGCTACTCCACAAGCCCGTGACAGTCCACTACTCCTCTGACGTTTTCCGTGATTCACAGGGAGCGTCAGTCCGGATGAACACAAAGAGCACGATTAGGGGAGAAAGCCAGCCAACAACAATATTAATATTATCCAAGGGCAAGGGACTGACACAGTGACATGGACTCGGCGATGACGCAGGGCTTATATCACTCCACCACTCCGTGTACTGAAAACAAAAACAAAAAAATAAAAACAGACCAGAAAGAGAAGTGGGGGCATAAAACGGCAGTCATCAGCTTTTTCCAGGTCCTGAATAATTAAGCAGTTGCTGAGCAGTTCACTGAGCCGATAACTAAACCTCTATTTTTAGTCAGCATGAGCAACGCCGGCCAGTCATGACTCCCTCAAACATACGAGGCGAAGCTCACGCGAGCCGGCAAACAAACATGCAAACATATGGAAGATCGCTTACAAGCACACACGCAACCCCCGAATCCTGCAGTCGGTGCAGAACACAGTTCAGTTTCCCTCTGCTTAAACACACAAATACACTCACATGATGACAGCTCACTGCTGAAAGGGAAATTATGAGCATTATAGTACATAAAACACATCAGTGATGCCTTATGAAACAAAAACATCAAAACTTGAGTCTAAATGATTCAAAATACCACATTTAACATAGTAATTATGTCCAAATAACCCTGTGTGAACTCCCGTGTGAAAACCAAGCTTCATAGGTTGACTGGTGTCTCTAAATGACCCCTTGGTGTGTATTTGGGGTTGTCCGTGCCATACAACAGACTAGCAGGTTCTTTGGGGGTACCCCACCTTCGCTCCACTATGGTGGGGATAGGCTCCAGCAACCCTGTGACCCTCTGAGGCTGGAGTTTCAAACTCAATTTACTTTGTGGCCACTGAAAGCAGAGTCGGGTTGTATAGAGTTCAATTTGTGCCAAAAATATGTTTTTGTGTCAACTGTCTATATCTTTGGTCAATTGTCTATGTCTACTGAACAAGATTATTGAACATTTGTTGTCTATGTGCTACTAACCAAAATCTTGTGCATGTCCTTTGAAACAACAGGAGCTAACGACGCTAGCAAATTAGTAGTACATAAACATGAAAAAAAAAAGCATGACTCAATGCCCCACACCTGGATCGCTGAATGCTTGGAGATGTACAACATCAACAGGACTCTGAGAACCTTCACAGGAAACTCAATGAAGTTGTTGAAAACCATTCTTGAAACCAATGCCAAGCCAATTCCACAAGTGTCCATCAACTGTGGCATATACCAAGGCGATGCTCTGACCCCACTGCTGTTCTGCATAGGTCTGACCCCCCCTCCCCAAATAATCAATAAGACTGGCTATGGATACCAACTCAGAAATGGATGACATCAAGCACTTTTTTGTTTGGTTGTTTTTT